>NC_133654.1:11845738-12031972 GCF_009905375.1 Apium graveolens | reverse complement strand
AAAAGTATAAATCTAATAATAGGCACAATTTTATAACATATCCATGTGGAGGAAACTTTCTATAATGTTACAGACAACAATAGAGATAGAAGGTGATGTGTCCAAGTGAATTTTGGAAAAGGCTTCATAGTCAAATGGTAGGAATGGCTCCAAACCCTACCTAAATTACTTAAATAGGATCATACATTTTTTTTTTTATGAGGGTAGCAGGGTAAAACAACCTTAGTACCACTTAGCTCTCAATTTTATGTGTACAATACTAACCCTTTTACAGGTTTTCAAGTGATAATTAATATGGTAAATTATGACCATACATATTTGGCCAATATATGTGCAATTTATGCTTTTTATGTTTTCATGTTCCTATAGTTAATGAAATTAAAATTTAAATAAATGATTTTTGTGTGAAAAAATTATGAGAAGTGGCAATGTAAACTATTTAATTGATGTTGTTAGATTTTTCCATTACTCCATTGCATCCAGCTAGGTTTAAAAATTTATAATTACAGGGATGGCATGGTTTTATTATCAAATAAATATATGAAATCAAATATTGTTGTTGTGCACAATATTTCTACGTATGCACATAAAAACTAATGCTGCACATCAAAATTTCTTATCCATCATAGAACTCAAACCCTCTCATTTTCAAGGAAGTAGAATTTTCATCTACTAAATAGGTAATCATGGACCGTAGAAACTTTGTTGGGGAGTCTAAATTTGAAGAAGGAAATGGAGGAAGTGGCTCAATAAGAAAGTGGAGAAGTAGAGAAGAATTTTGGAGAAGATTTAGGACTCAAATTCTTCCTAACAACCTCCACAATGTCCATGGGTACCAGGTGTTGGATGTATGAATCTTCCTCTCTTTTTCTTTATTTTATATACCTGTGTTTATAAGTACGTAATCTCTAAATGGTTTTGGGGTTTTTGAAGGACGGTCCTAGGGTAAATGACCCATCTTATTTATCATCTCTGCTGGCATCAGTACCGCCATCCTCCACGCAGATTTTGTTGCATTCAAACTTATATAACTATACGTATATGTGTTTATATGAAACAGAGAAACAAGAGCTGATTAGTAATTAGAAGACTTGCTTATTATTTCAGAAAATACAGTTCAACCAACGTCCTATAAACGAGGACCACCTCCACCTGAACTCCTAGTTTATCTCTACTACTAACTTATAAATAGAACTCCTACAAAGACTCCACACGACTCAGTCATGCAACCAATAGATACAAATAAACAAAACACAAACTAATTAAATTTATTACAAGTTTGAGATTAAACCCAACAATTATTCCCTTAATCTCAAACTTATTTCTCTAACTCCCTAACTCCCAGAAAGTTGCGCATCTTCTCAAACTTAATTGTTGCAAGAGCTTTTGTCAGCCCATCTGCTCGTTGCTGATTGCTACTGACATGCTTCACAATGACGTCTACACCCTCTACACATTCTCTGATAAAATGAAATCGTATGTCGATATGTTTGCTTCTTCCATGGAACATAGGATTATGGCTAAGTCGATTGCTGAATTATTGTCAATAAACAATACTACTCGACCAAGTTTATCATCTGTAATGTGACTTAAGACATTCTTCATCCAAATTCCTTGACAAGCGGATGCAGTGACACACAATGAATTCTGCTTCACAGGACGACAGAGCCACCACCCTTTGCTTCTGGGAAACCCATGATATTAAGCTCTCATTCAAGTAATAAGCCATGCCTCCTTTACTCCGTCTATCATCTATAGTTCCTCCCAGATCACTATCAGAGTAGCCAGTAACTATATTGTTTCCGCTGTTCTGATTATAAATCAACCCAAACTGTAATATTCCGTTGACATACCGGAGAATCCTCTTCATTGCATTCAAATGCAATGCAGTTGGACGTTCCATATAACGACTTACAATTTTAACAGAAAAAGCTATATCTGGTTGAGTGTTTACCAGATATCTTAACCCTCCTACTAAGCTTTTGTACATTGTTGCATCAACTACACGTCCCCCTTCATCCTTAGAAATTTGCTCTTTTGGGTCCATCGGGTATTTGGTAGGATTGCAGTCCCCATGCCTGCCCTTTTCAGTAACTTTTCTGCATACCCCAACTGTTTTAACTCAATGTAACCAGCTTCCTGCTTCACCTCAATTCCCAGATAGTAGCTGAGCTTTCCCAGATCTGTCATGTCGAATTTCCTTCCCATTTGTTGCTTATACTCTTCGATCTTCTACACATCTGCACCAGTGATCAAAATATCGTCTACAGAGACGACAATTATCAAACAATCTTTCCCTTTTTCGCTCGCATAAACAGCATTTTCATAAGGACAACGCTTAAAATCCAAACTCCACAGGCTGGGATTCAATTTTGCATACCAAGCACGCGGTGTTTGTTTTAAGCCATACAATGCTTTCACCAACTTGTAAACCAAGTGTTCCTTCCCAATATTTTCAAAACCTTCTAGCTGAGCAACAAACACATCTTCAGTAATTTCTCCTTTTAAAAAAGTAGTTTTCACGTCTAAATGATGGACTTCCCATGAGTGTTTTGCTGATAGAGATAACAACATTCGTATTATCTCAAGACGAGTGACAGGAGCGAACACTTCCTCATAATCAATTCCATGCTCTTGAGCATACCCTTTTGCTACCAAACGGGCCTTGTGTTTTACTACATTTCCAGCTACATCCTTTTTAAGTTTGAAAATCCATTTTAAACCAATAACTTTATGTCCTGCAGGTAACTCCATAAGTTTCCACGTACCATTTTTTTTCGATTGAGTCAATTTCAGTCTCCATAGCCCTTTTCCAGTGTTTATCTTTTGAAGGCTCCTTGAAGTTTGCAAGTTCCTCTGTCCCCATTAGGTATAATTCTTCATCTAACACTACTTCTTCAGTGTCGTTATACACATCACTCAGCCTGCGAACTTTTAAAGGTTCAACGCTATCATCATAATTATCACTATCTAGCCTCGATGATCCTGATGCAACCAAGCTCGAAGAAATAAACACTTGTGTAGATGGAGTAATCTGTGATGAAGACGTATTTGATGTACTTGAAGGAGTCCCAGGTTCATACTCCTCGCTGCTTTCTGAAGAGAATTATCTGCCAGCTGTTGTTTCAGACATCCTGCTTTCATTCTCATCATCTACTTGATCAATAAGTGGAAAAATTACTTGGGAGTCGCCATCCTCCCTTTCATCTGACCATGTCCAACATTTTTCTTCCTAAAAAATTATGTCCTTGCTCATATAGCTTATTCTCTTTAGGGCTAAACAATCTATAATCCTTGGTACCGGGTTCCTTTCCCAGATTTATCACCAATATACATCAATCATCTAGTTTCTTCATTCTTTGGTTCGGTATCCTCATGTGACTCAAAAAACCAAACACTCTAATACGAGATACATCTGGTTTGTCATTTGTCCAGGCCTCATAAGGCGTTACAGCAGTTAGAGCTCTTGTTGGAAGTCTGTTGAGAACGTAAACAGCATGTCTCACAGCTTCTCCCCATAATTTAGTTGGTAACTCCTTTTCTTTCATCATGCTTCTGACCATTTCCATCACTATTTTGTTTCTTCTCTAAACCATGCCATTTTGTTACGGTGTGTATGGTGTAGTGTAGTGTCGAGTTAATCTCATTTCCTTTCAATATTTCTCAAATTCAGCAGACATAAATTCTCCTCCCCTATCTGTTCTCAATACCTTAATCTTTCGACTATCTCCATTTTAAACCAGTGCCTTGAAACGTTTATACCCTCCAAATGCTTCACCTTTACTTTCAAGAAAATAGACCCACATAGCACGACTGTAGTCATCTACAAACAACAAAAAATATTTCTTACCAGATGTTGTTGCCGGAGTGATTGGTCCACATAGATCCGCATATACAAGTTCAAGAGTTTTCTTTGCACTGAAACTGGAATAACCAGGTACTCCCTTCCTTGCTTGCTTTCCCATAAGACATCCAGTGCATGGGTCATGTGATTGAGTAATTTTTGGTAGACCTCTTACCATCCTTTCTTTAAACATTAATGCCAAGGCTTGGAAATTTACATGACCCATTCGTGAATGCCATAACTTTGACACTTGATCCACCTTTTCATCAAACACTTATAATTTTTTGTCTCAATAATCAACTTGTCCAGTCGATTTTGTGATCTCTTGACCTTCATGAGAAGCCTTCATTCTTATCAAAAATCCATATGTATTCTCCTCTAATCACAACTTTACTTCCCTCTTCTATTAGTTGTCCAATGCTAATAATATTACTTCGAAGACTAGGAATAAAATATACCTCGTTCAGTACACGTTCTTGACCATCCTTGCACTTCATAGAAATCGAGCCTCTACCTTTGATTTCCATGGTTGATCCATCCCCAAACTTCACCTGACTAGTGATCTGTTCATCAAGAATTTTGAACTTCGATTTTTGCCCAGTCATATGATTACTGGCGCCATTATCTAAGTACCGCAAATTGGATTCCACTTGGTTACTATCGATGTTTTTTGCCAATTTCAGTTTCATAACTCTCTCGTCTAATTGCAGCAACTCCTTCTTAGACTTGTCAAACTTTGCCAGTAATAAGGCTAGTTCATCATCTTCTATTTTGGCCAAATTCGATTCTTACTTTTGTTCCATTTATCGTCTAGGCTTGCGGCACTCTGTTGTAAAATGACCATACAAGCTGCAGTTGAAGCATCTAACATGACTCTTGTCTCGTGCCTTCACAAATGGTGGTCCATCACTTGACCTGCTACTTCTTTTCAGCCATTCCTCCCGAGTAAACAGCAGCTTGCCTTAACTAGCTTTCTCTTTTTCCACTCTTCTTCGGTGAGCATCAGTTTACCCTCACTGGTCTCAACCTTTCCTTTAACTCGTTCCTCGTGAGCGTTTAACGAACCCACGGCTTCCTCTACTGTCATCATATCAAGATTCCCATATTGCTCTATTATAGAAGTTATCTGCAAGAATCTCGAAGGTACAGCCCTCAACATTTTTTTTACAACATATGACTCCTACATCTCCTCCCCAAGCGCTCGAATACTTGTAACTAGCCCGTTGAGTTTCATGTAGAAATCATCGAGTTGATCTAAATCCTTCATACACAGAGCTTCAAATTCTACCTTTAAATTCTGAACTCGCGTTTGTTCACCTTCCCAGCTCCTTGCAAAGCATCTTTATTACTTTTCAGCTCCTTTTGCTGTTTTTTTCCAGCGATAGACAGCAACACGTCTTCATGGATAGCGTGATACAACATTACCAAATAGGCAATCGTATCTATCTTCACATCAACTGGCACCTTTGGGTCACTTGCCTCTATAGCACCACACACTCATTGCGCCTCCATAATAACTATCATCTTGAGAGCCCATGTAGTGTAATTACCTTCTGGACAGTATTGGATAACTCACCTGAAGGATTACTCCCTTCAATCTTGTTTGTATCCACAGTTGACATATCTGAGTCTTAACTATACCCTGACAGCTCTGATACCAAAATGTTGCATACAAATTTATATAACTATAAGTATATGTGTTTATATGAAACAGAGAAACAAGAGCTGATTAGTAATTAGAAGATTTGCTTATTATTTCATCAGCCTAATGCAGTTATATCAGAAAATATAGTCCAACCAACGATCCTATAAACCACCACTATACCATAAATGGCTTTTGCAACCAAATTTCTGAAAATTATCTAAAAAATGTTGCTATTGAAAGATGATTTCATGTCTATTGTAAGGGGTTTTAAAAACATTGGCAATTGAATCAATAAAATTGGAGGTTGTTACAAAAATGTATGCTATTGCAATGGATTACCTAATCGTTACAGTAGATTGAAAATTTGGGACCAAAAGCTAGGCGGGCAATCTGAAAATTTCAAGCGCAGCTTGGTAAAAATATTTCCCGGCTTATGAAATAAAAAACAATAAAACAATAAAATACTCAAAACACTGATTGATATACACACTCAGACACACAAAATACAAACAAACATACGCAAGAATTGGAAGAACCAAAACACAATCTATTTAAGTATGTTTCACTCACCGCAAGAAGTTATCGATCTATCTCTCCAACTGTTGTCTCTCTAGCGTTGGATTCAATTTCGGGTTTGTTCATTCTTCCCACATCAAGTTCTGTAATTTTGATTCAATTTAGGGTTCTTCTCACAAAATTTCAGTTGGGGTTCTTCTCATAGATTTTTAATTTTAAGGTTCTATTTTTTAATTTTAGACTATTTAATTAGTTTTTTAATTAAATTAATGTAAGATTTGAGTTTTATAGTTTCCTAAAAGTTTGAATCGAAGATATTAAACATTTCAGTGGCGTGGACTTTTTCTTCTCCCTTCACAAGCTAAAGGTTTTTTTTGTGATATATGGGTTGTGATATTTTAGATTTAGTTTGTTGTTGTTATTGCAAGATTTTTGGAATAAGCATTTATTGTTAAGTACCTGATCTTATTATATTGATGGTAAAAAGGTATTGGAGAAGTGAATATACTATGCTAAAAATATTTCTTTGAAAAAAAAAAGAAATCTTGCTTGATTAATTTTAGTTTCCCCTTCTATAGGAGGGATCATGTTATTCATTGGAATTAAACAATATATTCATTGGAATTAATTTTCGTTTCAGCTTTTCAGGGGCTCAACTATCAAGTTATGCCAGCTTCTTAAGTAAAGGGGATGTTGCTTGAGCATTCTCTTGACCAGCTCAAGCAATATTGCCTCATACATGTTACTCCTCTTTTGACAGGCCTTGGTAAGGTCTTACCGTGTCTACTGTTCCAGTCAATGTAATTGTAATTTTAAAAAGATGATTCGAGATTGCAAGGAACACAAGTTTTTAAATTTATTCCATTCATCTGTCACAATACAAGTCAAGTATTATGAGCGTCATATATTTTTTGTTGCGCATGTATGGAACCAAGGTGCTTTATCATGCACGTATATAGATTTCCAGACACATATATGTTCTTTGCATCAATAACAATAGTTAATATTGTTCCACTAGATATAGTCTAGATTGTTGCTACTATTTCCGTCACCAGGTATTTCTGTTTTATTTTGTACTCAGCATTGCAGAGTCTTTGTAAGGGATATTGAATATAAGGTTTTTATGCTGCTTCAATTTCACCCTGCATTTTTGTTTTAAGTTCAACAATACAATATTGCCATATCTTTAATCCACACCTTACTCGGGATGACGTTCATAGAGCAAATCAGCTAATCAACAATGTCAAGGTATTCACTGGTTTGTTTTGGCTCTTTAAGTTTCTAACCTGTTTATTATGTTTCCAGTTGGCCTTCCCAAAACAACGAAAAAGTCTGCACCACAGTTATATAATTCGTCCAGTTTATAATGCCATCACAGCTGTGCCACCTCCAGGTTTGTATATACAATTTGGCCCATCTGTTATCTTTAAACAATTTTAAACCTCTCCTGGATATTTTATGCCATTATAACTTGTTGCGTTTTTATTTTTTCTATATTAAGCAAGTGTGATTTTGACCAAAACCACCTCTGAAATCCATGAGGGTGAAGAAAATACTATTAATCTAACCTTCCAAGCATGGCATTTACAGAGTATAAGGATAGATCAGGCCTTCTACATTGGTTCTGTAATATTTGGTTTAAAATAAAGTCCATTCTTGATTAAGAACTATGTTATGCATCAGTGATTTTGGCATTTGTAGTGAATTATAATTATTATAGTGCCCTAAACTAATTGGAAAAATCAGATAGCAAAATAAAATCAGCGATGATTAAATTGGTAGGGTATTCTTGGGCCCTTGCTTTCTAGCAACAAAGTAAGCTATTTATTTTCATCTCATATGTGTGTGTCAATTATATGATTCCTTTCGTGATAAACTAAACATTACTAGAGTAGAATTTTGTTTTCAAAATCTGCCCAGTCTTTGAAGTGATGTTTATATACTTAAAAATTCGAATATTCCTGGAGTTTAACATAAGAATGGTTCAAAATGATGTTCTTAATGTCACTATAAAATTTTACATTTTTGTTTGTCAAATTTTGCAGTCCATAAAATGTTGATTATAGCACAATGATTGTGGGAACTTGCGTTGAAGTATACTGTATACAATTTTTGTCAAGGGGTGATGCACCATAATTGGTGATAACGATGAAGAGGAGAATTGGTCGTAGTTTATCTATGTAAAAGAATTGTTAGATGTTACTTGTGCCAATGATAGAGATGAGACTCCGACAAGTGAAGAGGCAGAAGCTGTATACCTGATTTTTGAAAATGATTAACTAGGAATATTTTAGTCTATGTATAATTATCTTAAGATGATGTGTAAATTTTGCCTTCGTTGTTTTCTATTGAGACTTTTGTATTTTTAGACTTGGTTTGTAAGTTGGAAGAGTAGTGCTAAACTGCTTTGCGTAGATTGCTAGATTGTCTTGTGGATATACCAATTAAATTTGGTGGCTGTTAATGAAATCTAAAGGTCATGCCTAATTTTTTTAAAAAAAATTTGTGTTGCAATAGAGGGTAAAATGGTTGCCATATACTTCAAATTTTTTAATAAATGATGTTGCAATAAACTTAAGATATGTTGCAATTAACTTAAAATATGTTGCATAAGTCCATGTATTGCAACAATTATCACAAAAAAAAGTTGCAAAACAATGTTGCCATAGAAAGCCTAATGTATTGCAATGTTTTTGTATTCATTGCTATAAATGTAAAAAACGTTGCTATAAACCGAATTTGTAACTTTTTTACTCTGTTGCAATATGGTCCTAAATTCGTTATCATAAACCCTTATGGCAACGAGACCAAACATTACACCTATTTTTTCAAAAAATGTTGCCGTAAACCCTATTGTAATGGATTTGTGCCATATAACAACATATTTTTAGGGTTGCTATAAGCAATCTATGTTGTAGTGCCAGGACCACCTCCACCTAAACTCCCAGTTTATCTCTACTACTAACTTATGAATAAACTCCTACAAAGACTCCACACGACTCAGTCATGCAACCAACGAATAGAAATAAACAAAACACAAACTAATTAAATTTATTACAAGTTTGAAATTAAACCCAACAGATTTACCTCAAGGTATATATTATTGGTCATAGAAGTTCTCCACAAGTAATTCTAGACATTCGTGGGCACGAGCTTATGTCATCCTTACCGATTGATACAATAGAATATGGAGAATGAGTATCTTTTAACCAAAAACCAAAGGGAAGTCATATGTTTTTGTTGTAATTACAAAAGAAGTTAAATTTCAAATGCCTCAATAGGACTTTTTGTTCTACTTTTGTTAGTAAATGCATCCATACTATTAATCATTTGATCAATTTTTTATTTAACTAAACAGGTGGAACCATGTGCTGGTCATAGAAATAAGAAAGCTAAGACTGATGCATCCCACGACAAAGTGCAGCTTCCTCAGAATCAAAGTAGAAGTGAAGAACCAAATTTGGAGCTCTGAATTTTCTTTTGATCCAAATATTAAAAATAGCATAATAAGATGTATGTTAACCAAATAGCTAAATTGACTCAATAGTGAGGTGTTTTTTAAACAATTTCAGTGTAATTAGAAACAATTTTAATTTATCATTTTTTATCAATTTTATTTTTTTTAAATTTTTTAAAGCCAATAAATTTATTCTAAACTACTATCACTACAAGAAATAAATTGGTATCTAAACATTCACCATTACTATCGTTGGTGAGATAACTCGATTGTTCATGGTAATTCTCCAATCAATATATCACAAGTATGAAAGTGCAAATCAAGAGGTAAATATTTCAATGTTTGTCTCTTTTTTACTTTGGAATATGTCGACATATATAGTACTAATTGAATTTATTGTTCTTATACATACAAGATTCAAAAGAAAGTCAAAGATGGAGATGATGATAATGATGATGATGATGATGATGATGATGATGATGCCTACAATGAAGATGATGAGGGTGGATATTACAGCAACCAACAACGCGACTAGTAAATAGACGAAGAAAACATTTTCTTCGTGATGAGCATGGTGATGACGATGGTGGACGGGCTTCTAGTTAAGTTTTAGTTATGATCGAGATGTTCTTCTATATTACCTGCTTTGAACTTATGTTTAGTTATTTTGAAATTATTTTAATGGTTTGAACAAGTCGGTTTAGTTCATGGACAATGATTTGGTTGTTATTATAATTATAATGGTATAAAGTTTGTGAATGGTTTGGTTGTTACTAATGTAAATTGTGGTATGTTTTTCTGTTTTTGGCAATGTTTAATTTGTGACTGGTTTGTATTTCGATTTTGTATATATGGGGGATGCAAAAAATTGAGATGTGTTGTTAAAAATTTTGTAGTCTAAAACTAAACGCTTAAATCGACTTGAGGGCATAAACCGACCGTTGTTTACCATATGTAAACCTAGGATACCCGACTGAACTTATATAAACCCGATCGATTCAAGTAAATTCGACCAAAATCATATTTCTTATAGTTGATTTTTATTTGGTCGGTTTGGAAATACAGTACGGTTTATTTGGTCGGTTTAAATACGGTAAATCAATAACTTACAATTTCCTTGGCTTTTTCCGCAACTATATCATTTAAAAAATTTCCATATTTGTCCTTCCTTGCCTCAATCCAGGTATCTGATCGATCTACCTCCTCTATATCTGGATGAGATTCTAAGTGCATTGACATATAGATAATCACCTTAGTAATAACATAAACATATTTGGAAAGTCAACAAGAAAACCAAAATGAATATGTTGTTTCAATAACACTAACCCATTCATTCTCATGGTTTGCATAACCTTTTCGAGCCATGCGATGTGGATATAAACTCATTGACCTTCTTTAAACTTGTTCATCATGAATTTTCTTCATAAAAAGCATCAATAAGGTTAAATAAGATCACGACTAAGTAAATATTGTATATAAATTTAGCAAAAAAATATTACGTAAAGGTAAATAGAGCCATACCATAAATTTGTTCCACGTGCGATCAGAAATAAATATGTCCCAATGACATTTTTCAATGAAAGAATAATCTGCAGGAGGATGTGCCAAAATTTTAGGTTGATCTAGATATGAAAGAATATAATCTTTGGTGAGCCGACATTTGAACTCCCTCCATTTTGAAGATGCAGATATTAAAACCATCTTCTTGGCTGATTGAGGTACAATGAAAGCCATCTACATACATAAGAAACATTAGTATCATTAAAAAATGCAAGCAAGTGAAAGAACATAAGAAACTAGATTATTTCGTTTTTTTTTACCTGCACACAGTCCCAAATCTTTTCCTGTGTGTCTTTTGGAACAGACTTCCAGGAATCATGCCAGATTGGGGCTTTTATTCTTGCCAAAACTCCAATATATGATTGCATCTCTGCCCCTACTTTACCATATGGCTCTCCTTTTGAATTAAAAGACACCACAAGTTTGATCCCCATCATCCCCATCATCTTGCGTCTTAGAATCTGGTGCATCATCACACAACCTCGCTTCAATAGCTTGAACACTAAAAACAGCGACATAATCTATACAACACACAAATAAGAATCAATATTAGCAGCGACATACATTCTCACACACACAAGTATGAAACATAGATGATTTAACATTAAAAACAGAGTTTAATATACATTAAACAGAGTTTATTCATACACATTAATTTAAAAAAAGTGTTTAATATACATTAAACAGAGTTTATTCACAAAAAACACCTAACACTAAAACATCCAACAAATATATACTAAAAACAAATTCATTCATCATAAATATAACCCCAAAATCACCCATACAAACAGACGTAACTCAATACATATTTAAAAACATATATATATTTGTAACTCAATGCATGCAAAATCCAAGATAAATGAAAACTCAAAACTGAATCAACAACAAATATTTTAAAAACAGAGATGTAATTAAAAGTAAAAAAGAAGCATGTTTTAGAAACCCCAAATAATAAAACCCTAAAAATGGTTATATAAACCCCAAATCAATCACTCAAATGCCCCAAATATAAACCCTAATCCCAAATACAAACCCCAAATCCCTAAATATGGATGTGGGTTTTAGGGTTTCATAATCCCCAAATATAGATGACATATAGGTGTGGGTTGTGTTAAATACCTCTGTTGAGTTGTTGAGTCGAATGGGAGATGAAAATCGCCGGTGTTGAGTTGAAATCGCCGGTGTTGGTATTGAGGTGTTTAGAGACAAAGTAATGGAGTAAAAAAAGTAACGGGTTAAATTAAATGGGTAAGAATGAAATTGGGGGGAGATGAAAATGAAATTGGGGGGAGATGAAAATGAAAGAAGAGGGAACTAAAAAAAATTCATTTCAAATCAACGGTTTATAATTTAGTTCTACTTTAATCTGACGATCAGTATTTTTTCCTATTATTTTTTTTTCAAAATTAAAGAATAAATTGTAAAAACTGTGTTCAAATCTTGTATTTTCAAAATATAGTTTAAACAGACTTACAACTGTTAATTTTGCGAAACCGTTGCCTGAATTAACGTAGGATAAACATTTATAAAGAAAACCGTTATGTAAGAAAGTGTTAGTTAAGATATCATTGGATAACGGTGTGTCAAAGATATCGTTGTCTCAAGTAATTTCACACAATAATTTTTGCTCGAAACCCGTTGTCCTATATGTTTAAAAAATTAATTTTGAACAAATTCGACATTCTAGTGTATATAAATTTTATCAACACTCCACGTTTCCTGTAAAATTCGAATATTTCATATATGACTTTGATTTGATCATTCGGATGTGAAAAATATTTAAAAAATTTCGAACATTCTGTGCATGACTTTAGAAGTAAAATCTAGTAAAAGGCGTACTCCCTGAAACGAGAATGTTACCCGAATGTCTGAATAATTTTTTTAAATGAGTTATCTGACGATCCAACCGTACGGTTGTCAAGATATGTTAATTTTGGGATTGTGAAAAAATATTTAAAAATTCCCGAACATTCCGTGCATGACTTTATAAGGAAAATCTAGTAAAGGCATACTCCCTGAAACGAGAATATTTCGTCAATCAGCAATGAATCTTCTTTCACAGAGTTGTACTTTTACCACAATTTTTCTTATAAAATCCAGCAAGATAAATTTTGACTTTTTTTATTATTTTATACATGGCTAAAATTAGTATATTTTAACAACCGTACGGTTGGATCGTCCAAAAAATCATTTCAAAAAATTATTTCGTTAATCAGCAACGAATCTTGTTTTAGGGAGTTGTACTTTTACCTCATTTTCCTAAATAAACTCCAGCAAGATAAATTTTGAAATTTTATATTATATTTTTACGTGGCTAAAATCAATAGATGTTAAGATCCGTACGGTTGGATCGTCCAAAAAATCATTTGAAAAAATTATTTCGTTAATCTGCAAGGAATCTTGTTTTAGGGAGTTATACTTTTACCACATTTTCCTTATAAAGTCAAGCAAGATAAATTTTTAAATTTTTTATTATTTTTTTACATGGCTAAAATCAATATATTTTAACATCCGTACGGTTAGATCGTCCAAAAAATCATTTCAAAAAATTATTTCGTTAATCAACAACGAATCTTGTTTTAGGGAGTTGTACTTTTACCTCATTTTCCTTAAAACTCAAGAAAAATAAATTTTAATTTTTTTTATTATATTTTTACGTGGCTAAAATCAATATATGTTAAGATCCGTACGATTGGATCGTCCAAAAAATCACTTCAAAAATTATTTCGGTAATCAGCAACGAATCTTGTTTTAAAGAGTTGTACTTTTACCTCATTTTCCTTATAAAGTCCAGCAGGATAAATTTTGAAATTTTTTTTACATGGCAAAATGAAAATATTTTAACATCCGTACGGTTGGATCGTCCAAAAAATCATTTGAAAAAAATATGTCGTTAATCAGCAATGAATCTTGTTTCACGGAGTTGTACTTTTATCTCATTTTTCTTATAAATTCAAGCAAGATTAATTTTGAATTTTTTTTATTATTTTTATACATGGCTAAAATCAATATAGTTTAATATCTGTATGGTTGGATCGTCCAGAAAATCATTTCAAAAAATTATTTTGTTAATCGGCAATGAATCTTGTTTTAGGGAGTTGTACCTTTACCTCATTTTCGGTATAAAGTCAAGCAAGATAAATTTTGAATTTTATATTTAATTTTTTACGGGGCTAAAATCAATATATTTTAACATCCGTATGGTTGGATCGTCTAAAAATTCATTTTAAAAAAATATTTCGTTAATCAGCAATGAAACTTGTTTTAGGGAGTTGTACTTTTACCTCATTTTCCTTAAAAACTCAAGAAAGATAAATTTTGAATTTTTTATTATATTTGTACGTGGCTAAAATCAATAGATGGTAAGATCCGTACGGTTGGATCGTCCAAAAAAATCAATTGAAAAAATAATTTCATTAATATGCAACGAATCTTATTTTAGGGAGTTGTACTTTTATCTCATTTTCATTATAAAGTCAAGCACAATAAATTTTGAAAATTTTTATTATTTTTTTACTTGGCTAAAATCAATATATGTTAACATCCGTATGGTTGTATCATCTAAAAAATCATTAAAAAAATTATTTCGCTACTTATCAACGAACCTGAACTTTAGATGTTACACAACGGTTTCTGCAAAATACCGTTGTGTGATAAATTCTCATAATCGAGGATTCTCATTCTTCCAACTAAGCAATCCAAGTAAAATTAATCAACGACTCTCATTTTTGCAACTCAGCGATCGAAGTGAAATATTTTCCACCAATCAGGTGGTGCCATGATTTCTTGCAAACAGACCACAATTATTCTGTCAAAATTGTAAAACTATTGTATCATGCTTCTCTATAGACTCCTTAATACAACACGCTCCATAAACCATTGTTTATATGTATGTTTTGTAACAACTTTTTTTTTCAACTTAGTCCAAAACTATTGTCCGAGATTACAATAAATTATCTTATTAACAACGGTTTTGGACAGTTTTGTTAAAGATATATGACAACAATGCAATTTAAGTATTGTTGTCTACCTCGGCAAGAGGATGCCACAGAGACAAGTCTTTCAAAAAACTGCTATAACCGTTGTTCTACATGTTTTCTAACAACAGTTATTCGAGGAAAAAAAATTCACCGTCGTATCCTAATTTGGGGCAACGGTTTTTTGGTCGATCGTTGTTTCATAGGTGTTGTGTAATTGCAAATTTCTTGTAGTGTGATGCATCCCACACCAAAGTGCAGCTTCCTCAGGATCAAAGTAGAAGTGAAGAACCAAATTTGGAGCTTTGACTTTTCCTTTGATCGAAATATTTATAAATAGCATAATAAGATGTATGTTACCCAAGATAGCTACATTGACTCCATAGTGAGGTGTTTTTTAAAAAATTCCAGTGTAATTAGAAACAATTTTAATTTATCATTTTTTATCAATTTTAATTTTTTTAAAATTTTTTTAAAGCCAATAAATTTATAATAAACTACTATCACTACAAGAAAAAAATTGGTATCCAGGCATTCACCGTTACTATAGTTGGTGAGATAACTCGATTGTTCATGGTAATTCTCCGATCAATATATCACAAGTATGAAAATGCAAATCAAGAGGTAAATATTTTAATGTTTGTCTCTTTCTTACTTTGGAATATATCAATATATATAGTACTAATTAAATTTGTATGTTCTTGTACGCAGCAGATTTAAAAGAAAGTTAAAGATAGAGATGATGATGATGATTATGATAATGATGATGATGATGTTGATGATGATGATGATGATGATGATAACGACGCCTACAATGAAATGAAGATGATGAGGGTTGATATGACAGCGGCCAACCGGGCGACTTGTAAATAGAGAAGGAAGACATTTTTCGTGATGAGCATGGTGATGACGATGGTGGACGGGCTTGTAGTTAAGTTTTAGTTATGATCGAGATGTTCTTCTATATCACCTGCTTTGAACTTAAGTTTAGTTATTTTGAAATTAGTTTAATGGTTTGAACAAGTCGGTTTAGTTCATGGACAATGGTTTGGTTGATAATATAATTATAACTGTAGAAGTTTTATGAATGGTTTGGTTGTTACTAATGTAAATTATGGTATGTTTTTCTGTTTTTAGCAATATTTAATTTGTGACTGGTTTTGTTTTCAGTTTTGTATACAGGGGGGCTTCAAAAAATTGAGATGTGTTGTTAAAAAATTTGCAGTCTAAAACTAAACGCTTAAATTGACTAGAGAGCATAAACCGACCGTTGTTGACCATTTATAAACCTAGGATACTCGACCGAACTTATATAAACCCGATCGATTCAAGTAAATTGCACAGAAATCATATATTTTATAGTCGGTTTTTATTTGGTCGGTTTTGAAATTAAAATGTTAATTTGCAAAAGTCAAGATATCTAAAAGTAAGTATGAAAGCATAAAAATTCCCATCTTGAAGAAAGCTGATTATTCTACATGGAGAGTAAAGATGTTGATGTTCCTTGAATTTATTGATGATGCATATGTTGATATCATCAAAACAGGACCTCCTTACCCTTTGGAAACTGTTGTTATGACTGTAGATGCTCATGAACACTATGTCAGGAAGGAAAGATCAAAGTGGTCAGGTCTTCAAAAAGCTGCAATGCTTAAGGATGCTAAAGTCAGGAATATTTTGCACAATAGTTTGGACAATGTGATGTCAAATAGAGTGATTTCCTGCAAGACTGCAAAGGAGATATGGGATGCCTTGGAGACACAGTGCCAAGGTACAATAGCAATAAAAAAAGAACAGAAGAGTTGTTCTTATGAAAGAATATGAGCAATTTAATGCCAAGGCTGATGAGTTAATTAATGATATATATGATAGATTTCTGACACTATTGAATGATCTATCATTGGTTGGAAAAGAATATGAAAGAGAAGACTCAATCACCAGGTTTCTCAGAGCTCTTTCGGAAGATTGGGATACTCAGGACTTAATAACCAGGCATCAATATAATCTTGATTCTCGGACTCTGGATGAGGTGTATAGGATGCAGAAAACTCATGACTTGGAGATCCAGCAAAGGAAAAATAGATAGGGTCGGAAGATGAAGTTGTGGCTCTTAATGCTGAGACTCAATACCACCGGTTTTTGGACCACTCGTTTTTGCTTGAGTAATATTTAGTAAACAGGTTGAATTTAGTAGTAAATACTGTTAGTGTAGGTGCCCTAGAGGCTATACATTATTCTTTTATCTTTATGTCAGTTGATCATTCAATAAATGTATTTATTATGACCTTAATTACTGCGATATTTTGTTAGCATAATAAATGTCCTTAGAATCATGATACAAATTGTATAGTTTAAGTACATGACTTGAACTTGAGATTATATAATATATCATATTCTTAAAGGTCCCTAGTCGAGTATTATTATATAGGACAATAATAATACATAAATAGACTAGTATGTTGTTTGACAAGATAACCACATCTCATTGGTTATAAGTATGGGGATACTAAAGTCAATACATAGGTACATGTGAGAGTACATGGTATTGGATAGACCCACAGTGAGATTCTTCATGTTTCATAAAGTCATAAGAAAGACTCACAGTGATAATGGTGTAACGATCCTTTGACTTGAAATCATTATATTTCTATACGAGGATTAATATACTTTGACTACATTAAAAGTTACTTTTGATCGGGTGATGATAAAAGTGGACATCGGGTATATCATGAGTCGTATGAGAAATATGAATGATAGATAAAGGATTTAACCCTCCTATAATTAGGAGAGATATTATTGGCCTCTTGATTGAGTGAGATTATAAAAGCATGGCCATGCTCAAATAATGATTTATCTCGATAATCTACTCATGGATCAAGTAAACCCGGATTAAATGTTGAAGAGGATGACTAAATACATGCCTCGAGTTTAATCTATAATATGTATGGTTAAAGGGATTATATTACACGAAAAACATTAATCACGAAAGGTTTTATCTAATCACGATTTAATTATTGTTTAATTGGGTAACAATGATGTATTACTAGATACCGCTCATTGTTTATAATTTTATTAGAGAATAAAATTATTGCCAATTAAATAATAGCCTATAGGGTCGCACAAATAAAGCACTTAATGGAATAGTTAATTTAAATTATGGATTTAAATTAATTGATGATTATTTGAATTTTATTATAATTAATAAGACTTAATTGAGATAATATAAATTTGAATTAAAAGGAATGTTTTTGCCCATAATAATTAAATATGACTTAGTTATTAATTAAATAATAGAAATTTGTTTTTATTATTTAATCCAATACCTATTAGGGTTGGGCTTTGCTATTATGGACCTTTTTAATCAGTCATTATAAATAGATAATGAGAGGTTAAAGAGGTTTGTATATTTTTTAAGAAAACCCTAGCAGCAAAATGAGGCAGAGGCAATTCAGATCGTCAAGAAGAAGGCTAGTACATCCATTCTGTAGTCAAGTTCGTGAGACGTTCTTGAAGGTGCTCGTGTGAATACCATAGAGGTGTTTCTCCGAGAGGTAGACACAAAGCGTGATGGCTAGGATCTCCGTTGAGTTCGTGAAATTTAATCTCTTGAAAGGTATGATTCGTTATCTCCATAATCTGCCCATAATTATAAATGGATCCTGTTTTTGGGTTTCGAAATTTTTGTTTTATTTACGTTTATCCGCTGCGTTTTATGCCTTCGGAACCCAACAAATACGACTAGCTAAATACAACCTCTAGTAAATACTACCACTTCCGGTTGAATTATATTTTTCGGCTAAAATTCAAAAATCCCGCCCAAAAAATTAAATTTTCCAAAAAATTTTAAACAGCACACCCAAAAATTAAATTTGACCGAAAATTGCCAAAACTATGACTTTAAATTTGACCCCATGCGGTCGGAAATATGAAAAAACAATTTTTTTAAAAAAAGTCGGAAACAGTAAAACATGGTCGGAGACAAATAGACTACATCGGAGAAAACTTGCAATGCTTGTTTAGAACTAATACTTTTCTCCCATTGACACTTTAGGCTGACCCTATGTATTACCCAGCGAACATACCCACAAAATTAACACAAAAGCTCTTTTTTTAGAGCTACACAAATGCAAAAGTAACAATAATTTCAAGAAACTACAATACTCAACATTCTCTTTATTCTCATGAGTTTACAACTCAAAGTGTTGTATCGATATCTATCATTTTTAATAACGATAAATATTATAAAAATCCATATTAGTAATCAATAATAATTCTAGAATCTGTTAACACGATCTCTACATATATTACATCTTTACATACATTACATGTATAAATTGATGATTGATTTCTCGATCTAGGGCAGTAGTGGCAGCAATGATCAAGAAGATCGGGCGGTGTTAATGGGAAGTGGCGCATTCACGGACGTCATTCGCCGTTTGTTTCATCGCCGATCTTCCGTTAGTCAAAGTAAACGAGAGGACGTCGTTAACAGTAATGACAAGTCATAAACTCAAGATTTGAAACTCATACAAGTACCTAACCACACGTTTTACAGGCTTTTGTCTACCGACACTCATAAACGGGTCAGTAACCTCACTATTCTGATGAGTTTACGCCACAACATATGAAGAATATAACAGAGAATCGGAAAAGGGGGAGTTGGCCGGAATATTAATTTTGGTTCAATTTTGACAAAATAAAAGTGACTAAGTGATAGATCGGAGGGAGATGAGTGTGAATCAGATAAGAATTGTCGAGAAAGGGGCTCGTCGGAGTATGACCAGATGGCGGACAGCCGGCTGCAGCCGGTGGCGGTGTCGTGGGGGGCCTGTAGTCGAAGAGGAAGGTGGGGAAAGAGAGAGATGTAGGGGGAGGGAGCTGGAAAAAAAGTGATGCATTCGTGAGGGATAAAGGGGCGGGGGCAGGTAGGTCCGGGGGTGGGGGTTCAGGGTTATATTTTACTTATATGATTTTTTTTTTTGTTTTAATTTTTATAAAATATAACTCCAACCCTCAGATTATTTTGATAGTAGTTGAATTTGGTCTGTTAGATATAATTCAGGCGGATCAATGACATATCACTAAATACAACCTTACACTAGTACATAAATGGCCTTTTACGTCGGTTAAATGGGTCTTCTACGTCGGCTAAATGGCGACGTATAGAGGGGGACGTATAAAGTACGAGGTCTTTTACGTTGGGTAAAATTATGACGTAAAAAGACAAAATATACGTTGAGTATCAAACCGACGTAAAAAACAAAATGCCCGACGTATATAAATTAGAAAAGATGACGTATGAAATCAAAATAGTCGACGTAAAAGCTCAAACCACGACGTATATTGGTAGTCCTTTTACGTCAGTTTGTTAAACCAACCGACATATATACTTATCTTTTATACATCGCCCTTGTGATGAACCAAAGTATATTATCAAAATAAAAATATTTTTTTATGTTTCTATATACTTAGAAACCTTATTTTACGACCAACATATTTTACATTTATATTTTTGTACAACCAAAAACTTGTGATAAGAATAATTTTCAATATGAATAAATTCATGAACTAAACACTTATAAAAATACATCCATACAATTTATTCTCTTGATCTAGCCTGTCAACCAAGTCATACATTTTAATCAGTTTTCTATACATTGTGCTTACATGATATTTGAATAAAAATAATTTACATTGTTGAGCTGCTGTAAGATAAGGTGATACTCTTCCTCAAAGCCCCACCGTAATCACAATTCACCTAGGTAGTCTCCACTTTGGCATTCTGTCCATCCAAAACATTATTGAAATTAGATAATTAAAGTGATAAATACTAATTAAATAAAATGATTAAAATCAATAGCATGACAAATTTAATCCTAAATTTAAATTGAATAGACACTAAAAATTGCACTCAAATATATTTTTCCAAGAAAGCAAATTATTTATGATTTGAATTCAACATTCAAATCAGGTCATAGGATAAATAATGTATTAGATCTTAAGCTAATGATTAAATTTTAAATGCTAGCATTGAAAGCTTAGCTAAAGATAATTTTGCTGATCATATTTCAAATGTACTAGTAGACAGAGCTAAACTAACAGGTACCACTATGATGTCAAGTTTAAGAATGACAGGTAAACCAAAAGTGTATATTATATATGTCTATGGCTATATATCTCACACTAATCAAAATATTTGTACACTTAAATTACCAGCAAACTGTTTCGGATGGGTACAATAGAAAAAGTCCAGATGATGCCAGACACATATAACCCAAAGCAACATGAGATTAGCAAATGTTAGTCGTAACCACATACAAAATTCAAATCTCCAATTTCTGCTCCTAAAAATCTATATGAGTATGGCCTACTAATTATATTAAAACAGAAAACAGAGGACTACATCCAGAATATTACTATTTTACCTCAATTTATTTTTCACAAGAAAAAAATTTATAAAACAAACGCAAGTTCTTTAGACAAAATTTCGTAGGACGGAAGTTCTACACATGTTTGGACAGAACATTCACTTAATTTCTAAAATACTTAAATTTGAAGTTGTTTTACATGCAAAAGATCAGCATAGTAAAGCATGAAATCAAAGTTCAACAAATAGAAGTCAAATATATGTGCAATATATATTGGAACCCATATATGTTCTTAATTTTTTTAATCTAAATCTTTAAAATGAGGAGGCTAAATTCAGAAAAATTGTCAACTAAATGTGTAGATACAAAAAGCAGCAAAGGAGTGGATTAATAAATCTACTGATTTAGATTAACAGAAAAGAATTTGAACATTTTTATTGCAACTTTATTTGTGCGATATACCAAGCAGTCAAGGAACTTATATGTTACATTATGTGCTGCAATTTCAAACTATACGATAGTGTAGGTTCCTATGAATTTCTTTCTACAAAAATGAAATAGGTAAGAGAAACATGCATGTTTCTGTTTTCCAATGAGCGTTATCTTGACCAATATGTATCGTCATAGATTACATTAATATTCAGTAAAAATAAAAGGTAAGCATCATTATCAATTTACTAATAGTTGTAGTTCATATATTATGAATTTACTAATATACTTTAGTTCATATCATCGAATATAATAGTAGTTAACATGAAACAGAATACTCAAAAATAACAAAAAAGTACAAACAAGTAATCTTATACCAACAAACTCATAGTTGTAAAAATGGTATGACTGAATGTCCATATGGTTGTGTAATTGCCTCAAACTTTGAGAAGACAATGCCAAGATCCCTATCTTATATCATAATTCTAGTGGTTTTACTTTTGAACAATAAATCTATAATAAATTTGGCAATTAGTAATTAGAAAAAACAACAACCACTGTTAATTTACAATTAAGACTTGATTGATGTAAGGATGTATCCTTAGTTCAGTTACTCCCTTTTCTTCACTCACAACTACCTGCTACAGAATAAGACAATCTTCTTCCTACATAAAATAATGAATATTGTTCAAAATAAAATAAGAAGAAAATTCCAACACAAAGTATTCAATCACTCCCTCCAGTCTGAAAAGACCGGAATTGTTTGATTCTTCTATTCAAATAACAACATAAAAATTGGAGATAAAATATTACTCCTTTACATTTTTATGAAGCCGAAAATTGGTGATTTTAATTGATTAACAGCAATTTAACAAAAAGACTCATTAACAATCCCTTTAATTGGGGTAGAAAGAGTGTGGCAATGAATGGCACAACTAATTCCAAAATCATAATCAACACAACACAACTCACAACACGACTCAAATATATCATTTCTATCAAAATTTTATTCTTAAAGCTTCTCAATTACACATTCAAAATTCCCACACCCACTAGAAAACTAAAAAAACATGTATTGGTAAAAAATTTAAAAAAATCTTGAAAAACCTGTAGCAAAGGAGCGAACTCCTTATCCCATTTTTCCAAATTCACACCTGAACTCACACAATAAACAAATTCAATTAGACTACCTTTATGTTTGTCGGAACGGATCGAAGTGAGGGAGAATAACTGGAATTTGAGAACATGTAAGACAAAAAAGTGAAGAAATGATTGAATTGAGATGCTCACACAAGAAATTTGCAATCACACAACAACTATGAAACAACGGTTGACAAAAAAACTGTTGCCCCAAATTTGTAGACAACTGTGAATTTCCTTTCCTCGAAAAACTGTCATTGGAGTACATGTAGAACAACGATTATAGCTGTTTTTTGAAAGACTTGTCTCTGTGGCATCCTCTTACCGAGATAGACAATAGTTCGGATAGTGCACTGTTGTCATAAATCTTTCACAAAACAGTCAAAAACCGTTATTAATAAGCTAACTTATGGTAGTGTGAGACAATAGTTTTTGGCTTTATGTTGTGTAATTTACACAAGTGTTTATTAGAACCCTTGTGTTATTGAACGTCAAACAATGGTTTCTACATAGCATTATTAAAAGGAAAGCTCACAAACAATGGTTATTAGTAGTGTTAAGTAAATGAGGTTCAAACAACAGGTCTTGTGACTTGTTGTCTGAACACCTTATTTAGATGACTGTTTTATATATTGTGACAAAGTAATGGTAATAAAAGATAATTGACTTAAAGGAAAGCTCACAACAATGGTTATTAGTAGTGTTATGTAAATGGGGTTCAAACAACACGTCTTGTGACTTGTTGTCTGAACACCTTATTTAGATGACTTTTTTTAACATTGTGACAATAACCTTTGTCTCTTGAGTAATGGTAATAAAAAAAAATTGACTTGCATATATCAAATTCCCACAAAACATATTCAAAACCATTCAACCAAGAAATTTACCAACCATAAATCATCCGACCAACAAACTAACAATCAAGAAATCATGAACCAAACTAGAGAACAAAAATACCACCTCAAATGGACGAGTTCAACTATTAAACCAAAAGTTTGGTGATAAATACATACAAATCAAAGTACTCTCTTTAAAGAAATACAAAGCTGCAAAAGGCAATCTCCATTTCATGAAGACCCTATTTTAGAGCTGTTGCATTTCTTTAAAGAGAGTAAACCTGGACACATTTTCATTCATCAACAAACTAAATATTTTCACCAACACAACAAGAAAACAAGGGTAAGTTACAAGTTAATCTATGAATCAAAAAATACACAAATTAATCATAATGTCATGATACAAGTCCACTGAAGAATAGAATCAAATAGTGGTGTCCATCCAAATTGGCCAAACTGTCCAAAAGTTCTTCTAACCTCAGCTTGATCAACATCATCATTTAATCCATTTAACCACTCAATCAGTGATGACATAAATTATTTGGCCCTTGAGTAGTGTAAAATACGCTCAAAAACCAAATCCATCACTGAAAGCAAAATAAAAAATTGAACATTAGCAAATATTAAAGAAACACGGTTCATCATACTATCAATGTATGCTTATTGTAATTACATTAAACCAAATACATTAAACCAAATACAAGGCGGAATCCAAATAATTATGATATATTAAAATTTTAAATAATCCTAACTTCAGTAATGGTAAGTGATAAAAATCAATTAAAAAATATGATTCGACAAATTAAACATTTATGAAATGAAAAAAAAATATTGCCAACAAAGAAATAATGAAAGGCATACTTAAACTTAAAAGAAATGTAGTTATTACCATCATGGAAGTTGAATCCATTCTTCTTCCTCCTGCATATAACTAGCTTCTTCCTCGTCACGTTCCTCCACACTCGGGAACAGTGGCACATGCACCTCATTCTCAAGTTCTATTTCTACGGATCCATCATTTTCATCATCACACTGGTCATAATAATTTTTTTCTGGTAATTTCAACACTGCGGACCAATGTTTTTCGAGAGGATCATCAATGTAACAAACTTGTTTAACATGCTTCCCTAGAACAAAAGGATCATTTACATAACCTAATTTGTTCAAATTAACCAACGTATATCCTAAATCATCTACCTTAACTCCTTTGTTCATATATACCCAATTACAACGAAATAGAGAGATTCTAAACTTATTATAGTCTAACTCCCATATACTTGATATAACTCCATAGTAGGTGTGTGAAATATGTTAGATATTTTTATCCATACCCTGCACAAGCATTGTATGTGCTACAACGCAAACACCACTGCACTGAACCTGTCAATTACCATCCCGCTCCTTAGTGCTATAAGTAATATCATTAATTTTATATGCGCTGAATGTAAGGACAATCTTGTTGGGACCTTCTGCAATCCACCTTATCTCCTCAGGTATGTTATGGTTGTCATCCGATAATTGTGATTGAATATGTCAAACAATAAATTGATTAAAAGTATATACGATAGTGCTAGCCAGTTAAATTATTATACTAATTTAGACCTGAAGTAATAAGATAGAAGCTGATAATGTCTTAAATAATTTTCTAGAATTAAAAACATTTGCTAAAAAACTCCTAAATTAGTGTTCAAGTGCAAAATAAACAAAGTAACGCAATTACTGTGAACACGTTAATTAGGCCTACATATGATGCTATTAACCATAAAAATCTTAACTTTTTCCGGAATCATGTGGGGAATTCATCATTTTGCTTGGGTTTTAGACAGACTTGGTCATTTTCATGTTGCTTGAATCTCGTCATTAGAGATACCATGTGTTCACTGCCAGTGAAATGAATTAATTTAATATAAGAATCGAAATGCATACATATTCAGAAATAACACACAGAAAATTGAGTAATACTCACTCAAAATATGGTCTTATTGCATTATTATTTTACAGAGAACACAAATGTATTAGGTGCAAGTCCTCCTGACTTGGCTTTATCATTGTTGCACCAGATAAGGGCCTGCACATTACATCCTGCTCATGCCTAGAATTTTGGGGCAGTCCTATGGTAGGTTCTTCAAAATTCACCAAACACTCAACCGCCTCCTCGGCAACATATCCCTTGGCAATACATCCTTCAAGATGAGTGGGGTTCCGTACATATCCCTCAAATGCCTTCATATACCTTTCGAAAGGGTACATCCAACGTAAGAATATTGCCCCGTAAAGCTTAACCTCTCTAACAAGATGAACTGAGAGATGAATCATCACATCAAAGAGCGAGAGGGGGAAGTGTTTTTCTAGCTGACAAAGTGTTTCCACCAACTGAGATTGCATTTTTTTAATTTTTCTGCATCGATGACTTTACTGCAAACTGCCTTGAAGAAGAGACAAAACCGAATAATTGTGCATCTGACTTGCTTTTGCATGACTGACCGAATTCAAATAGGAAGCAAACGATGCAATATGGTGTGACAATCATGAGATTTCATACCAACAAGTCGAAGATTTTCCATATTTACCAGATTTTTTATATTTGACCAAAATCCATCCGGCAACTTCATTTGAAGAAAGGCTGAGCAAACGGTTTTGTTTTTTACATGCGATAAGTTCCAAGATTCCAATGGCACCTTCTCTTTCTTTCTGGGAGTTTTTATCCTTAACTCCGTTCTTATTCCCATTTTAGCCATATCAAGACGGACAGACTCCCTACCTGTTTTTCTCGATGTGCATCACATCGAGAATATGCGTAACCGGTAAAAACTTCCAATACTCGAGTTGAAAGAATATAAAAATCTTCTTCCAAACGGGTCGAGCTTCACCTTTCTTCCATCGAAGTGGGCATTGTGTCTTACCAAAATACATGGCCTCTTAGATATTGTACTCTTCCAAGAACCTGTTCTCTGGTTAACGGAATAGGAGCAACCTCCTTCTCTACAGTGTTATCAAAAAATGATTTTTGCCTTCTATACGGATGATGTCTGGGAAACCACCTTCGATGCCTCATAATTACTGTCTTACGGTAATTAACCAGCCTAGTAGAATTTATTTTATCAAAACATATTGTACAAGCATTATACCCTTTAATGACATTTCCTGACAAGTTCCCTGAGGCTGGATAGTCGCTTTTTGTCCATCGTAATATGCCCCTAAATATGAAAGACGCTTGCTGATATGCGTCATACATATTTTTTGCACGCCACAATTCTTGCAAATCTTCAATAAGTTGTTGAAGGTACACGTCAATATCGTTTCCTGGCTCAGTCGGTCCTGATATCAATAAGCAAAGCATAATATACCTTCTCTTCATACAAAGCCAGGGTGGAAGGTTGTAGATTGATAGCAAAACCGGCCAGCTTGAGTGGTCAGTACGGTTTCCATGAAAAGGATTGAAACCATCGGAATATAAAGCTACACGAAGGTTCCTAATCTCTGATGCAAAATCAGGCCACTTCTTGTCAACATCCTTCCATGTTTCAGAGTCAGCCGGATGCCTCAGTTTACCATCCTCTGGTCGCTCGGTGTCATGCCAAGTCATCTACTTTGCACTGTTAGGTGTATTAAACAAATTTCTTAATCACGGTATCAATGGGAAATACCATAAAACTTTAGCAGGGACCCCCACAAGTTCCTCTCCTTTTATGTTTAATTTCCATCTAGAGGCCTTACATATGTGACAAGTAGTTTCATCTTCATCTCTCTGACCACGGTATAAGAGACAATCATTCGGACAGGCGTATATCTTTTTATATCCCATTCCTATTGAACATAAGGTTTTTTTTTCTTCATTAAACGAAGAAGGCATATTGTTACCTTCTGGAAGCATAGACCCGAGCAATAGTAAAATATCAGAGAAGCATGAATCAGACATACCATGCTTTACTTTCATGTTATACAACATAACTAAAGCTTTTAATTTAGTGTAACACTCACATCCAAGATAAAGGCGTTGGTGTTCACCTTCAATATGGTGAAGGAAATCTGAAGAATACGAAGAAATATCATCATCCTCATCGTTAGCTTGATCCATTCTTGTAGGAAATTTGTTAACAGATTCGGAAGTGTCGGTGTCATCCGGTACAGGACTAGATGCTAAATTTGACTCCCCGTGCCATATCCAATGTATATAAGTTTCATCGATACCATATTGAAAGAGATGGTTTTTGACCTTCTGAGTTTTCCATGATTTAGTATGTTCACACCTTAAGCAGGGAAAACTAATTTTCTCTTCAGTTACCCCTTTTTAAATGCAAATTTCAACACATCTTCAACGCCTATTTTAAACTCTTTTGTCCTTCTATCAGCTCTTAACCATGATCTATCCATCTTTACAATAATCTGAAAAGAAAAGTGAATACATCTAAAATCAGTTTAACAAAAATCAACAAGTAGCAGGACAACTCTGTTTTCCCTACAATACAAGACCAGTTTAACAAAAAAAACTCAATTTACTAGCTTAACAAAAGTAGGAGCATAGAAAGACAAAAGACAATACTTGTTAAGTATGTAAGGATTTGCATATGCATCTAATCTGCATAATAGTTGTAACTGGCACTTAAATTGAAATCTGTACAATCATATCTTCCATTAAATATTTCTTTATGTACTCCATTAAGATTAGCAAAGCTCAAAGATTAGGCACATATATAATAATTTTTGATAACTTCACTCATAAACCACCTCAATAACTTGTACACAGAGAAGAGAGAAACGTAGAAAGACAACTTAAAATTTAAAAAAAAAAATTAAGTTTCACATCAATTGCTTTGAAAAAATATCCCCCAAATCAACATGAACCCTAATCCAAAGTTAAGAAGAGAAGATGTTTTCATATCAATAACCTGAAAGAAAGAAGAGAAGTCCCAGTGATGCTCTGAATCGAGATTATGTCCTGAATCATGATGTTAAGAAGATAATTGAATGAAGAGATGAAAGAAAGAAGAGTAGATGAAGAAGAGATGAGAAGAAGAGAATAAAGAGATGAAAGAAAAAAGAGTAGATGAAGAAGAGATGAGAAGAAGAGAAGAAGAGAATAACGACCTAACTGTATAGCTCAAAAATTATGTCCTTATTCAGACACAATTAAATACAAACTTCAATGTGATAAATAAACATGTATAAGTATATAATTAATTTTCTTAAATATAGGACAACAGTTTTCGGACAAAAATTGTTGTTCAACATAAAATCAGATAACAGTTTATCTGAAAACACGTTGTTCAATGATATCTCCCCCTTAAATTATCCGGGTAACATTCTCCTTTCAGGGAGTACGCCTTTTACTAGATTTTCCTTATAAAGTCATGCACGAAATGTTCGGGAATTTTTAAATATTTTTTCACAAGCCCAGAATCAACATATCTTGACATATGTACGGTTGGATCATCAAACAGCTCATTTAAAAAATTTATTCAGACGCTCAGGTGACATTCTCGTTTCAGGGAGTACGCCTTTTACTAGATTTTCCTTATAAAGTCATTTACGGAATGTTCGGGAATTTTTAAATATTTTTTCACAAGCCCAAAATCAACATATCTTGACATCCGTACGGTTGGATCGTCGAACAGCTCATTTAAAAAAATTATCCGGACGTTCGGGTAACATTCTCGTTTCAGGGAGTACGCCTTTTACTAGATTTTCCTTATAAAGTCATGAACGGAATATTCAGAAATTTTTAAATATTTTTTCACAAGCCCAAAATTAACATATCTTGACATCTGTACGGTTGGATCGTCAAACAGCTCATTTAAAAAAATTATTCAGAAGTTTGGGTGATATTCTCGTTTCAGAAAGTACGCCTTTTACTAGATTTTCCTTATAAAGTCATGTACTGAATGTTCGAGAATTTTTAAATATTTTTTCACAAGCCCAAAATCAACATATCTTCACATCTGTATAGTTGCATCGTCGAACAGCTCATTTAAAAAAATTATCCGGACGTTCGGGTAACATTCTCATTTCAGGGAGTACGCCTTTTACTAGATTTTCCTTATAAAGTCATGCACAGAATGTTCGGGAATTTTTAAATATTTTTTCACAAGCCAAAAATCAACATATCTCGACATCCGTATGGTTGGATCGTCGAACAGCTCATTTAAAAAAATTATTCGGACGTTCGGGTAACATTCTCGATTCAGGGAGTACGCCTTTACTAGATTTTCCATATAAAGTCATGCACATAATGTTCGGAATTTTTAAATATTTTTTCAAAAGCCCAAAATTAACATATCTTTATATCCGTATGGTTGGATCATAAAACAGCTTATTTAAAAAAATTATTCGGACTTTCGGGTAACATTCTCGTTTCATGGAGTACGCGTTTTACTAGATTTTCCTTATAAAGTCATGCACTGAATGTTCGGGAATTTTTAAATATTTTTTCACAAGCCAAAAATCAACATATCTCGACATCCGTATGGTTGGATCGTCGAACAGCTCATTTAAAAAAATTATTCGGACGTTCGGGTAACATTCTCGATTCAGGGAGTACGCCTTTACTAGATTTTCCATATAAAGTCATGCACATAATGTTCGGAATTTTTAAATATTTTTTCAAAAGCCCAAAATTAACATATCTTTACATCCGTATGGTTGGATCATAAAACAGCTTATTTAAAAAAATTATTCGGACGTTCCGGTAAAATTCTCGTTTCATGGAGTACGCCTTTTACTATATTTTCCATATAAAGTCATGCACGGAATGTTTGGGAATTTTTAAATATTTTTTCACAAGCCCAAAATTAGCATATCTTGACATCCGTACGGTTGGCTCATAGAACAGCTCATTTAAAAAAATTATTCGGATGTTCCGGTAACATTCTCGTTTCAGGGAGTACGCTTTTTACTAGATTTTCCTTATAAAGTTATGCACAAAATGTTCGGGAAGTTTTAAATATTTTTTCACAAGCCTAAAATCAACTAATCCTGACATCCGTACGGTTGGATCATCAGACAACTCATTTAAAAAAATTATTCGGACGTTCGGGTAACATTCTCGTTTCAAGGAGTACGCCTTTTACTAGATTTTCCTTATAAAGTCATGCACGAAATGTTCAGGAAGTTTTAAATATTTTTTCACAAGCCCAAAATCAACTTATATTTACATCCGTACGATTGTATCGTCGAACAGCTCATTTAAACAATTATCCGGACGTTCGGGTAACATTCTCGTTTCAGGGAGTACGCCTTTTACTAGATTTTCCCTATAAAGTCATGAACGGAATGTTCAGGAATTTTTAAATATTTTTTCACAAGCCCAAAATTAACATATCTTGATATTCGTACGGTTGGATCATAGAACAGCTCATTTAAAAAAATAATCGGATGTTCGGGTAACATTCTCGATTCAGGGAGTACGACTTTACTAGATTTTCCATATAAAGTCAAGCACGGAATGTTCGGGAATTTTTAAATATTTTTTCAAAAGCCCAAAATTAACATTTCTTGACATCCGTATGGTTGGATCATAGAACAGCTCATTTAAAAAAATTATTCGGACGTTCGGGTAACATTCTCGTTTCATGGAGTACGCCTTTTACTAGATTTTCCATATAATGTCATGCACTGAATGTTCGGGAATTTTTATATATTTTTTCACAAGCCCAAAATTAACATATCTTGACATCCGTATGGTTGGATCCTAGAACAGCTCATTTAAAAAAATTATTCGGACGTTCCGGTAACATTCTCGTTTCATGAAGTACGCCTTTTACTAGATTTTCCATATAAAGTCATGCACGGAATGTACAGGAATTTTTAAATATTTTTTCACAAGCACAAAATTAACATATCTTGACATCCGTACAGTTGGATCATAGAACAGCTCATTTAAAAAAATTATTCAGATGTTCCGGTAACATTCTCGTTTCAGGGAGTACGCCTTTTACTGTATTTTCCCTATAAAGTCATGCACAAAATGTTCGGGAAGTTTTCAATATTTTTTTACAAGCCCAAAATCAACTTATCTTGACATCCGTACGGTTGGATCATCGGACAACTCATTAAAAAAATTATTCGGACGTTCGGGTAACATTCTCATTTCAGGGAGTACGCCTTTTACTAGATTTTCCTTATAAAGTCATGCACGAAATGTTCAGGAAGTTTTAAATATTTTTTCACAAGCCCAAAATCAACTTATCTTGACATCTGTATGGTTGGATCGTCGAACAAATCATTTAAACAATTATCCGGACATTCGGGTAACATTCTCGTTTCAGGGAGTACGCTTTTGCTAGATTTTCCCTATAAAGTCATGAACGGAATGTTCAGGAATTTTTAAATATTTTTTCACAAGCCCAAAATTAACATATCTTGATATTCGTACGATTGGATCATAGAACAGCTCATTTAAAAAAAAAATTCGGACGTTCGGGTAACATTCTCGATTCAGGGAGTACGACTTTACTAGATTTTCCATATAAAGTATTGCACGGAATGTTCGGGAATTTTTAAATATTTTTTCAAAAGGCCAAAATTAACATATCTTGACATCCGTACGGTTGGATCATAGAACAGCTCATTTAAAAAAATTATTCGGACGTTCGGGTAACATTCTCGTTTCGTGGAGTACGCGTTTTACTAGATTTTCCATATAAAGTCATGCACGGAATGTACAGGAATTTTTAAATATTTTTTCACAACCCCAAAATCAACATATCTTGACATCCGTATGGTTGGATCCTAGAACAGCTCATTTAAAAAAATTATTCGAACGTTCCGGTAACATTCTCGTTTCATGAAGTACGCCTTTTACTAGATTTTCCATATAAAGTCATGCACGGAATGTACAGGAATTTTTAAATATTTTTTCACAAGCCCAAAATTAACATATCTTGACATCCGTACAGTTGGATCATAGAACAGCTCATTTAAAAAAATTATGCGGACGTTCCGGTAACATTCTCGTTTCAGGGAGTACGCTTTTTACTGGATTTTCCTTATAAAGTTATGCACAAAATATTCGGGAAGTTTTAAATATTTTTTCACAAGCCCAAGATCAACTTATCTTGACATCCGTATGGTTGGATCGTCGGACAACTCATTTAAAAAAATTATTCGGACGTTCGGGTAACATTCTCGTTTCAGGGAGTACGCCTTTTACTAGATTTTCCTTATAAAGTCATGCACGAAATGTTCAGGAAGTTTTAAATATTTTTTCACAAGCCTAAAATCAACTTATCTTGACATCTGTACGGTTGGATCATCGAACAGCTCATTTAAAAAATTATCCGGAAGTTTGGGTAACATTCTCGTTTCAGGGAGTACGCCTTTTACTAGATTTTCCTTATAAAGTCATGCACTGAATGTTCGGGAATTTTTAAATATTTTTTCACAAGCCCAATATCAACATATCTTGACATCCGTATGGTTGTATCCTTGAACAGCTCATTTAAAAAAATTATTCGGACGTTCCGGTAAAATTCTCGTTTCATGGAGTACGCCTTTTACTAGATTTTCCATATAAAGTCATGCACGGAATGTTTGGGAATTTTTAAATATTTTTTCACAAGCCCAAAATTAACATATCTTGACATCCGTACGGTTGGCTCATAGAACAGCTCATTTAAAAAAATTATTCGGACGTTCCGGTAACATTCTCGTTTCAGGGAGTACGCTTTTTACTGGATTTTCCTTATTAAGTCATGCACAAAATGTTCGGGAAGTTTTAAATATTTTTTCACAAGCCCAAAATCAACTTATCTTGACATCCGTACGGTTGGATCGTCAGACAACTCATTTAAAAAAATTATTCGGACATTCGGGTAACATTCTCGTTTCAAGGAGTACGCCTTTTACTAGATTTTCCTTATAAAGTCATGCACGAAATGTTCAGGATGTTTTAAATATTTTTTCACAAGCCCAAAATCAACTTATATTTACATCCGTACGGTTGTATCGTCGAACAACTCATTTAAACAATTATCCGGACATTCGGGTAACATTCTCGTTTCAGGGAGTACGCCTTTTACTAGATTTTCCCTATAAAGTCATGAACGGAATGTTCAGGAATTTTTAAATATTTTTTCACAAGCCCAAAATTAACATATCTTGATATTCGTACGGTTGGATCATAGAACAGCTCATTTAAAAAAAAATTCGGACGTTCGGGTAACATTCTCGATTCAGGGAGTACGACTTTATTAAGATTTTCCATATAAAGTATTGCACGGAATGTTCGGGAATTTTTAAATATTTTTTCAAAAGGCCAAAATTAACATATCTTGACATCCGTACGGTTGGATCATAGAACAGCTCATTTAAAAAAATTATTCGGACGTTCGGGTAACATTCTCGTTTCATGGAGTACGCCTTTTACTAGATTTTCCATATAAAGTCATGCACTGAATGTTCGGGAATTTTTAAATATTTTTTCACAACCCCAAAATCAACATATCTTGACATCCGTATGGTTGGTTCCTAGAACAGCTCATTTAAAAAAATTATTCGGACGTTCCGGTAACATTCTCGTTTCATGAAGTACGCCTTTTACTAGATTTTCCATATAAAGTCATGCACGGAATGTACAGGAATTTTTAAATATTTTTTCACAAGCCCAAAATTAACATATTTTGACATCCGTACAGTTGGATCATAGAACAGCTCATTTAAAAAAATTATGCGGACGTTCCGGTAACATTCTCCTTTCAGGGAGTACGCCTTTTACTGGATTTTCCTTATAAAGTCATGCACAAAATGTTCGGGAAGTTTTCAATATTTTTTCACAAGCCCAAGATCAACTTATCTTGACATCCGTATGGTTGGATCGTCGGACAACTCATTTAAAAAAATTATTCGGACGTTCGGGTAACATTCTCATTTCAAGCAGTACGCCTTTTACTAGATTTTCCTTATTAAGTCATGCACGAAATGTTCAGGAAGTTTTAAATATTTTTTCACAAGCCCAAGATCAACTTATCTTGACATCCGTACGGTTGGATCTTCAGACAACTCATTTAAAAAAATTATTCGGACGTTCGGGTAACATTCTCGTTTCAAGGAGTAGGCCTTTTACTAGATTTTCCTTATAAAGTCATGCACGAAATGTTCAGGAAGTTTTAAATATTTTTTCACAAGCCCAAAATCAACTTATATTTACATCCGTACGGTTGTATCGTCGAACAACTCATTTAAACAATTATCCGGACATTCGGGTAACATTCTGGTTTCAGGGAGTACGCCTTTTACTAGATTTTCCCTATAAAGTCATGAACGGAATGTTCAGGAATTTTTAAATATTTTTTCACAAGCCCAAAATTAACATATCTTGATATTCGTACGGTTGGATCATAGAACAGCTCATTTAAAAAAAAAATTCGGACGTTCGGGTAACATTCTCGATTCAGGGAGTACGACTTTACTAGATTTTCCATATAAAGTATTGCACGGAATGTTCGGGAATTTTTAAATATTTTTTCAAAAGGCCAAAATTAACATATCTTGACATCCATACGGTTGGATCATAGAACAGCTCATTTAAAAAAATTCTTCGGACGTTCGGGTAACATTCTCGTTTCATGGAGTACGCATTTTACTAGATTTTCCATATAAAGTCATGCACTGAATGTTCGGGAATTTTTAAATATTTTTTCACAACCCCAAAATCAACATATCTTGACATCCGTATGGTTGGATCCTAGAACAGCTCATTTAAAAAAATTATTCGGACGTTCCGGTAACATTCTCGTTTCATGAAGTACGCCTTTTACTAGATTTTCCATATAAAGTCATGCACGGAATGTACAGGAATTTTTAAATATTTTTTCACAAGCCCAAAATTAACATATCTTGACATCCGTACAGTTGGATCATAGAACAGCTCATTTAAAAAATTATGCGGACGTTCCGGTAACATTCTCCTTTCAGGGAGTACGCCTTTTACTGGATTTTCCTTATAAAGTCAAGCACAAAATGTTCGGGAAGTTTTCAATATTTTTTCACAAGCCCAAGATCAACTTATCTTGACATCCGTATGGTTGGATCGTCGGACAACTCATTTAAAAAAATTATTCGGACGTTTGGGTAACATTCTCATTTCAGGGAGTACGTCTTTTACTAGATTTTCCTTATTAAGTCATGCACGAAATGTTCAGGAAGTTTTAAATATTTTTTCACAAGCCCAAAATCAACTTATCTTGACATCTGTACAGTTGGATCGTCGAACAGCTCATTTAAAAAATTATCCAGACGTTCGGGTAACATTCTCGTTTCAGGGAGTACGCCTTTTACTAGATTTTCCTTATAAAGTCATGAACGGAATGTTCAGGAATTTTTAAATATTTTTTCACAAGCCCAAAATCAACATATCTTGACATCCGTACGGTTGGATCCTAGAACAGCTCATTTAAAAAAATTATTCGGATATTCCGGTAAAATTCTCGTTTCATGGAGTACGCCTTTTACTAGATTTTCCATATAAAGTCATGCACGGAATGTTTGGGAATTTTTAAATATTTTTTCACAAGCCCAAAATTAACATATCTTGACATCCGTACGGTTGGCTCATAGAACAGCTCATTTAAAAAAATTATTCGGACGTTCCGGTAAGATTCTCGTTTCAGGGAGTACGCTTTTTACTAGATTTTCCTTATAAAGTCATGCACTGAATGTTCGGGAATTTTTAAATATTTTTTAACAAGCCCAAAATCAACTTATCTTGACATCCGTACGGTTGGATCGTCATATAACTCATTCAAAAAAATTATTCGGACGTTCGGGTAACATTCTCGTTTCAAGGAGTACGCCTTTTACTAGATTTTCCTTATAAAGTCATGCACGAAATGTTCAGGAAGTTTTAAATATTTTTTCACAAGCTCAAAATCAACTTATATTTACATCCGTACGGTTGTATCATCGAACAGCTCATTTAAACAATTATCCGGACGTTCAGGTAACATTCTCGTTTCAGGGAGTACGCCTTTTACTAGATTTTCCCTATAAAGTCATGAACGGAATGTTCAGGAATTTTTAAATATTTTTTCACAAGCCCAAAATTAACATATCTTGATATTCGTACGGCTGGTCATAGAACAGCTCATTTAAAAAAAAATTCGGACGTTCGGGTAACATTCTCGATTCAGGGAGTACGACTTTACTAGATTTTCCATATAAAGTATTGCACGGAATGTTCGGGAATTTTTAAATATTTTTTCAAAAGGCCAAAATTAACATATCTTGACATCCGTACGGTTGGATCATAGAACAACTCATTTAAAAAAATTATTCGGACGTTCGGGTAACATTCTCGTTTCATGGAGTACGCCTTTTACTAGATTTTCCATATAAAGTCATGCACTGAATGTTCGGGAATTTTTAAATATTTTTTCACAACCCCAAAATCAACATATCTTGACATCCGTTTGGTTGGTTCCTAGAACAGCTCATTTAAAAAAATTATTCGGACGTTCCGGTAACATTCTCGTTTCATGAAGTACGCCTTTTACTAGATTTTCCATATAAAGTCATGCACGGAATGTACAGGAATTTTTAAATATTTTTTCACAAGCCCAAAATTAATATATCTTGACATCCGTACAGTTGGATCATAGAACAGCTCATTTAAAAAATTATGCGGACGTTCCGGTAACATTCTCCTTTCAGGGAGTACGCCTTTTACTGGATTTTCCTTATAAAGTCATGCACAAAATGTTCGGGAAGTTTTCAATATTTTTTCACAAGCCCAAGATCAACTTATCTTGACATTCGTATGGTTGGATCGTCGGACAACTCATTTAAAAAAATTATTCGGACGTTCGGGTAACATTCTCATTTCAGGGAGTACGCCTTTTACTAGATTTTCCTTATTAAGTCATGCACGAAATGTTCAGGAAGTTTTAAATATTTTTTCACAAGCCCAAGGTCAACTTATCTTGACATCCGTACGGTTGGATCATCAGACAACTCATTTAAAAAAATTATTCGGACGTTCGGGTAACATTCTCGTTTCAAGGAGTAGGCCTTTTACTAGATTTTCCTTATAAAGTCATGCACGAAATGTTCAGGAAGTTTTAAATATTTTTTCACAAGCCCAAAATCAACTTATATTTACATCCGTACGGTTGTATCGTCGAACAACTCATTTAAACAATTATCCGGACATTCGGGTAACATTCTCGTTTCAGGGAGTACGCCTTTTACTAGATTTTCCCTATAAAGTCATGAACGGAATGTTCAGAAATTTTTAAATATTTTTTCACAAGCCCAAAATTAACATATCTTGATATTCGTACGGTTGGATCATAGAACAGCTCATTTAAAAAAAAAATCGGACGTTCGGGTAACATTCTCGATTCAGGGAGTACGACTTTACTAGATTTTCCATATAAAGTATTGCACGGAATGTTCGGGAATTTTTAAGTATTTTTTCAAAAGGCAAAAATTAACATATCTTGACATCCATACGGTTGGATCATAGAACAGCTCATTTAAAAAAATTATTCGGACGTTGGGGTAACATTCTCGTTTCATGGAGTACGCCTTTTACTAGATTTTCCATATTAAGTCATGCACTGAATGTTCGGGAATTTTTAAATATTTTTTCACAACCCCAAAATCAACATATCTTAACATCCGTATGGTTGGATCCTAGAACAGCTCATTTAAAAAAATTATTCGGACGTTCCGGTAACATTCTCGTTTCATGAAGTACGCCTTTTACTAGATTTTCCATATAAAGTCATGCACGGAATGTACAGGAATTTTTAAATATTTTTTCACAAGCCCAAAATTAACATATCTTGACATCCGTACAGTTGGATCATAGAACAGCTCATTTAAAAAAATTATGCGGACGTTACGGTAACATTCTCCTTTCAGGGAGTACGCCTTTTACTGGATTTTCCTTATAAAGTCATGCACAAAATGTTCGGGAAGTTTTCAATATTTTTTCACAAGCCCAAGATCAACTTATCTTGACATCCGTATGGTTGGATCGTCGGACAACTCATTTAAAAAAATTATTCGGACGTTCGGGTAACATTCTCATTTCAGGGAGTACGCCTTTTACTAGATTTTCCTTATTAAGTCATGCACGAAATGTTCAGGAAGTTTTAAATATTTTTTCACAAGCCCAAGGTCAACTTATCTTGACATCCGTACGGTTGGATCATCAGACAACTCATTTAAAAAAATTATTCGGACGTTAGGGTAACATTCTCGTTTCAAGGAGTAGGCCTTTTACTAGATTTTCCTTATAAAGTCAAGCACGAAATGTTCAGGAAGTTTTAAATATTTTTTCACAAGCCCAAAATCAACTTATATTTACATCCGTACGGTTGTATCGTCGAACAACTCATTTAAACAATTATCCGGACATTCGGGTAACATTCTCGTTTCAGGGAGTACGCCTTTTTCTAGATTTTCCCTATAAAGTCATGAATGGAATGTTCAGGAATTTTTAAATATTTTTTCACAAGCCCAAAATTAACATATCTTGATATTCGTACGGTTGGATCATAGAACAGCTCATTTAAAAAAAAATTCGGACGTTCGGGTAACATTCTCGATTCAGGGAGTACGACTTTACTAGATTTTCCATATAAAGTATTGCACGGAATGTTCGGGAATTTTTAAGTATTTTTTCAAAAGGACAAAATTAACATATCTTGACATCCATACGGTTGGATCATAGAACAGCTCATTTAAAAAAATTATTCGGACGTTGGGGTAACATTCTCGTTTCATGGAGTACGCCTTTTACTAGATTTTCCATATAAAGTCATGCACTGAATGTTCGGGAATTTTTAAATATTTTTTCACAACCCCAAAATCAACATATCTTAACATCCGTATGGTTGGATCCTAGAACAGCTCATTTAAAAAAATTATTCGGACGTTCCGGTAATATTCTCGTTTCATGAAGTACGCCTTTTACTAGATTTTCCATATAAAGTCATGCACGGAATGTACAGGAATTTTTAAATATTTTTTCACAAGCCCAAAATTAACATATCTTGACATCCGTACAGTTGGATCATAGAACAGCTCATTTAAAAAAATTATGCGGACGTTCCGGTAACATTCTCCTTTCAGGGAGTACGCCTTTTACTGGATTTTCCTTATAAAGTCATGCACAAAATGTTCGGGAAGTTTTCAATATTTTTTCACAAGCCCAAGATCAACTTATCTTGACATCCGTATGGTTAGATCGTCGGACAACTCATTTAAAAAAATTATTCAGACGTTCGGGTAACATTCTCATTTCAGGGAGTACGCCTTTTACCAGATTTTCCTTATTAAGTCATGCACGAAATGTTCAGGAAGTTTTAAATATTTTTTCACAAGCCCAAAATCAACTTATCTTGACATCTGTACGGTTGGATCGTCGAACAGCTCATTTAAAAAATTATCCGGACGTTCGGGTAACATTCTCGTTTCAGGGAGTACGCCTTTTACTAGATTTTCCTTATAAAGTCATGAACGGAATGTTCAGGAATTTTTAAATATTTTTTCACAAGACCAAAATCAACATATCTTGACATCCGTACGGTTGGATCCTAGAACAGCTCATTTAAAAAAATTATTCGGATATTCCGGTAAAATTCTCGTTTCATGGAGTACGCCTTTTACTAGATTTTCCATATAAAGTCATGCACGGAATGTTTGGGAATTTTTAAATATTTTTTCACAAGCCCAAAATTAACATATCTTGACATCCGTACGGTTGGCTCATAGAACAGCTCATTTAAAAAAATTATTCGGACGTTCCGGTAACATTCTCGTTTCAGGGAGTACGCTTTTTACTAGGTTTTCCTTATAAAGTCATGCACTGAATGTTCGGGAATTTTTAAATATTTTTAACAAGCCCAAAATCAACTTATCTTGACATCCGTACGGTTAGATCGTCATATAACTCATTCAAAAAAATTATTCGGACGTTCGGGTAACATTCTCGTTTCAAGGAGTACGCCTTTTACTAGATTTTCCTTATAAAGTCATGCACGAAATGTTCAGGAATTTTTAAATATTTTTTCACAAGCTCAAAATCAACTTATATTTACATCCGTACGGTTGTATCGTCGAACAGCTCATTTAAACAATTATCCGGACGTTTGGGTAACATTCTCGTTTCAGGGAGTACGTCTTTTACTAGATTTTCCCTATAAAGTCATGAACGGAATGTTCAGGAATTTTTAAATATTTTTTCACAAGCCCAAAATTAACATATCTTGATATTCGTACGGTTGGATCATAGAACAGCTCATTTAAAAAAAAAATTCGGACGTTCGGGTAACATTCTCGATTCAGGAAGTACGACTTTACTAGATTTTCCATATAAAGTCATGCACGGAATGTTCGGGAATTTTTAAATATTTTTTCAAAAGCCCAAAATTAACATATCTTGACATCCGTACGGTTGGATTATAGAACAACTCATTTAAAAAAATTATTCGGACGTTCGGGTGACATTCTCGTTTCATGGACTACGCATTTTACTAGATTTTCCATATAAAGTCATGCACTGAATGTTCGGGAATTTTTAAATATTTTTTCACAAGCCCAAAATCAGCATATCTCTACATCCGTATGGTTGGATCCTAGAACAGCTCATTTAAAAAAATTATTCAGACATTCCGGTAACATTCTCGTTTCATGGAGTACGCCTTTTACTAGATTTTCCATATAAAGTCATGCACGAAATGTACAGGAATTTTTAAATATTTTTTCACAAGCCCAAAATTAACATATCTTGACATCCATACAATTGGATCATGGAACAGCTCATTTAAAAAAATTATTCAGACGTTCCGGTAACATTCTCGTTTCAGGGAGTACGCCTTTTACTGGATTTTCCTTATAAAGTCATGCACAAAATGTTCGGGAAGTTTTCAATATTTTTTCACAAGCCCAAAATAAACTTATCTTGACATCCGTATGGTTGGATCGTCGACAACTCATTTAAAAAAATTATTCGGACGTTCGGGTAACATTCTCATTTCAGGGAGTACGCCTTTTACTAGATTTTCCTTATGAAGTCATGCACGAAATGTTCAGGAAGTTTTAAATATTTTTTCACAAGCCCAAAATCAACTTATCTTGACATCTTTACGGTTGGATCGTCGAACAGCTCATTTAAAAAATTATCCGGACGTTCGGGTAACATTCTCGTTTTAGGGAGTACGCCTTTTACTAGATTTTCCTTATAAAGTCATGAACGGAATGTTCAGGAATTTTTAAATATTTTTTCACAAGCCCAAAATTAATATATCTTGACATCCGTATGGTTGGATCATAATACACCTCATTTAAAAAACTTATTCGGACGTTCGGGTAAAATTCTCGATTCAGGGAGTACACCTTTAATAGATTTTCCATATAAAAACATGCATGAAATGTTCGGGAATTTTTAAATATTTTTTCAAAAGCCCAAAATTAACATATCTTGACATCCGTATGGTTGGATCCTAGAACAGCTCATTTAAACAAATTATTCGGACGTTCCGGTAAAATTCTCGTTTCATGGAGTACGCCTTTTACTAGATTTTCCATATAAAGTCATGCACGGAATGTTTGGGAATTTTTAAATATTTTTTCACAAGCCCAAAATCAACATATCTTGACATCCGTATGTTTGGATCATAGAACAGCTCATTTAAAAAAATTATTCGGACGTTTCGGTAACATTCTTGTTTCATGGAGTACGCATTTTACTAGATTTTCCATAAAAAGTCATGCACAAAATGTTCGGGAATTTTTAAATATTTTTTCACATGCCCAAAATTAACATATCTTGACATCCGTACGGTTGGATCGTCAGAACAGCTCATTTAAAAAAATTATTCGGACGTTTCGGTAACATTCTCGTTTCAGGGAGTACGTTTTTTACTGGATTTTCCTTATAAAGTTATGCACAAAATGTTCGGGAAGTTTTAAATATTTTTTCACAAGCCCAAAATCAACTTATCTTGACATCCGTACGGTTGAATCGTCAGATAACTCATTTAAAAAAATTATTCGGACGTTCGGGTAACATTCTCATTTCAGGGAGTACGCCTTTTACTAGATTTTCCTTATAAAGTCATGCACGAAATGTTCAGGAATTTTTAAATATTTTTTCACAAGCTCAAAATCAACTTATATTTACATCCGTACGGTTGTATCGTCGAACAGCTCATTTAAACAATTATCCGGACGTTTGGGTAACATTCTCGTTTCAGGGAGTACGTCTTTTACTAGATTTTCCCTATAAAGTCATGAACGGAATGTTCAGGAATTTTTAAATATTTTTTCACAAGCCCAAAATTAACATATCTTGATATTCGTACGGTTGGATCATAGAACAGCTCATTTAAAAAAAAAATTCGGACGTTCGGGTAACATTCTCGATTCAGGAAGTACGACTTTACTAGATTTTCCATATAAAGTCATGCACGGAATGTTCGGGAATTTTTAAATATTTTTTCAAAAGCCCAAAATTAACATATCTTGACATCCGTACGGTTGGATTATAGAACAACTCATTTAAAAAAATTATTCGGACGTTCGGGTGACATTCTCGTTTCATGGACTACGCATTTTACTAGATTTTCCATATAAAGTCATGCACTGAATGTTCGGGAATTTTTAAATATTTTTTCACAAGCCCAAAATCAGCATATCTCTACATCCGTATGGTTGGATCCTAGAACAGCTCATTTAAAAAAATTATTCAGACATTCCGGTAACATTCTCGTTTCATGGAGTACGCCTTTTACTAGATTTTCCATATAAAGTCATGCACGAAATGTACAGGAATTTTTAAATATTTTTTCACAAGCCCAAAATTAACATATCTTGACATCCATACAATTGGATCATGGAACAGCTCATTTAAAAAAATTATTCAGACGTTCCGGTAACATTCTCGTTTCAGGGAGTACGCCTTTTACTGGATTTTCCTTATAAAGTCATGCACAAAATGTTCGGGAAGTTTTCAATATTTTTTCACAAGCCCAAAATAAACTTATCTTGACATCCGTATGGTTGGATCGTCGACAACTCATTTAAAAAAATTATTCGGACGTTCGGGTAACATTCTCATTTCAGGGAGTACGCCTTTTACTAGATTTTCCTTATGAAGTCATGCACGAAATGTTCAGGAAGTTTTAAATATTTTTTCACAAGCCCAAAATCAACTTATCTTGACATCTTTACGGTTGGATCGTCGAACAGCTCATTTAAAAAATTATCCGGACGTTCGGGTAACATTCTCGTTTTAGGGAGTACGCCTTTTACTAGATTTTCCTTATAAAGTCATGAACGGAATGTTCAGGAATTTTTAAATATTTTTTCACAAGCCCAAAATTAATATATCTTGACATCCGTATGGTTGGATCATAATACACCTCATTTAAAAAACTTATTCGGACGTTCGGGTAAAATTCTCGATTCAGGGAGTACACCTTTAATAGATTTTCCATATAAAAACATGCATGAAATGTTCGGGAATTTTTAAATATTTTTTCAAAAGCCCAAAATTAACATATCTTGACATCCGTATGGTTGGATCCTAGAACAGCTCATTTAAACAAATTATTCGGACGTTCCGGTAAAATTCTCGTTTCATGGAGTACGCCTTTTACTAGATTTTCCATATAAAGTCATGCACGGAATGTTTGGGAATTTTTAAATATTTTTTCACAAGCCCAAAATCAACATATATTGACATCCGTATGTTTGGATCATAGAACAGCTCATTTAAAAAAATTATTCGGACGTTTCGGTAACATTCTTGTTTCATGGAGTACGCATTTTACTAGATTTTCCATAAAAAGTCATGCACAAAATGTTCGGGAATTTTTAAATATTTTTTCACATGCCCAAAATTAACATATCTTGACATCCGTACGGTTGGATCGTCAGAACAGCTCATTTAAAAAAATTATTCGGACGTTTCGGTAACATTCTCGTTTCAGGGAGTACGTTTTTTACTGGATTTTCCTTATAAAGTTATGCACAAAATGTTCGGGAAGTTTTAAATATTTTTTCACAAGCCCAAAATCAACTTATCTTGACATCCGTACGGTTGAATCGTCAGATAACTCATTTAAAAAAATTATTCGGACGTTCGGGTAACATTCTCATTTCAGGGAGTACGCCTTTTACTAGATTTTCCTTATGAAGTCATGCACGAAATGTTCAGGAAGTTTTAAATATTTTTTCACAAGCCCAAAATCAACTTATATTTACATCCGTACGGTTGTATCGTCGAACAACTCATTTAAACAATTATCCGGACATTCGGGTAACATTCTCGTTTCAGGGAGTACGCCTTTTACTAGATTTTCCCTATAAAGTCATGAACGGAATGTTCAGGAATTTTTAAATATTTTTTCACAAGCCCAAAATTAACATAACTTGATATTCGTACGGTTGGATCATAGAACAGCTCATTTAAAAAAAATTCGGACGTTCGGGTAACATTCTCGATTCAGGGAGTACGACTTTACTAGATTTTCCATATAAAGTATTGCACGGAATGTTCGGGAATTTTTAAGTATTTTTTCAAAAGGCCAAAATTAACATATCTTGACATTCATACGGTTGGATCATAGAACAGCTCATTTAAAAAAATTATTCGGACGTTGGGGTAACATTCTCGTTTCATGGAGTACGCCTTTTACTAGATTTTCCATATAAAGTCATGCACTGAATGTTCGGGAATTTTTAAATATTTTTTCACAACCCCAAAATCAACATATCTTAATATCCGTATGGTTGGATCCTAGAACAGCTCATTTAAAAAAATTATTCGGACGTTCCGGTAACATTCTCGTTTCATGAAGTACACCTTTTACTAGATTTTCCATATAAAGTCATGCACGGAATGTACAGGAATTTTTAAATATTTTTCACAAGCCCAAAATTAACATATCTTAACATCCGTACAGTTGGATCATAAAACAGCTCATTTAAAAAAATTATGCGGACGTTCCGGTAACATTCTCCTTTCAGGGAGTACGCCTTTTACTGGATTTTCCTTATAAAGTCATGCACAAAATGTTCGGGAAGTTTTCAATATTTTTTCACAAGCCCAAGATCAACTTATCTTGACATCCGTATGGTTGGATCGTCGGACAACTCATTTAAAAAAATTATTCAGACGTTCGGGTAACATTCTCATTTCAGGGAGTACGCCTTTTACCAGATTTTCCTTATTAAGTCATGCACGAAATGTTCAGGAAGTTTTAAATATTTTTTCACAAGCCCAAAATCAACTTATCTTGACATCTGTACGGTTGGATCGTCGAACAGCTCATTTAAAAAATTATCCGGACGTTCGGGTAACATTCTCGTTTCAGGGAGTACGCCTTTTACTAGATTTTCCTTATAAAGTCATGAACGGAATGTTCAGGAATTTTTAAATATTTTTTCACAAGCCCAAAATCAACATATCTTGACATCCGTATGGTTGGATCCTAGAACAGCTCATTTAAAAAAATTATTCGGATATTCCGGTAAAATTCTCATTTCATGGAGTACGCCTTTTACTAGATTTTCCATATAAAGTCATGCACGGAATGTTTGGGAATTTTTAAATATTTTTTCACAAGCCCAAAATTAACATATCTTGACATCCGTACGGTTGGCTCATAGAACAGCTCATTTAAAAAAACTTATTCGGACGTTCCGGTAACATTCTCGTTTCAGGGAGTACGTTTTTTACTAGGTTTTCCTTATAAAGTCATGCACTGAATGTTCGGGAATTTTTAAATATTTTTTAACAAGCCCAAAATCAACTTATCTTGACATGCGTACGGTTAGATCGTCATATAACTCATTCAAAAAAATTATTCGGACGTTCGGGTAACATTCTCGTTTCAAGGAGTACGCCTTTTACTAGATTTTCCTTATAAAGTCATGCACGAAATGTTCAGGAATTTTTAAATATTTTTTCACAAGCTCAAAATCAACTTATATTTACATTCGTACGGTTGTATCGTCGAACAGCTCATTTAAACAATTATCCGGACGTTTGGGTAACATTCTCGTTTCAGGGAGTACGCCTTTTACTAGATTTTCCCTATAAAGTCATGAACGGAATGTTCAGGAATTTTTAAATATTTTTTCACAAGCCCAAAATTAACATATCTTGATATTCGTACGGTTGGATCATAGAACAGCTCATTTAAAAAAAAAATTCAGACGTTCGGGTAACATTCTCGATTCAGGGAGTACGACTTTACTAGATTTTCCATATAAAGTCATGCACGGAATGTTCGGGAATTTTTAAATATTTTTTCAAAAGCCCAAAATTAACATATCTTGACATCCGTACGGTTGGATCATAGAACAACTCATTTAAAAAAATTATTCGGACGTTCGGGTGACATTCTCGTTTCATGGACTACGCATTTTACTAGATTTTCCATATAAAGTCATGCACTGAATGTTCGGGAATTTTTAAATATTTTTTCACAAGCCCAAAATCAGCATATTTACTACATCCGTATGGTTGGATCCTAGAACAGCTCATTTAAAAAAATTATTCAGACATTCCGGTAACATTCTCGTTTCATGGAGTACGCCTTTTACTAGATTTTCCATATAAAGTCATGCACGAAATGTACAGGAATTTTTAAATATTTTTTCACAAGCCCAAAATTAACATATCTTGACATCCATACAGTTGGATCATAGAACAGCTCATTTAAAAAAATTATTCAGACATTCCGGTAACATTCTCGTTTCAGGGAGTACGCCTTTTACTGGATTTTCCTTATAAAGTCATGCACAAAATGTTCGGGAAGTTTTCAATATTTTTTCACAAGCCCAAAATAAACTTATCTTGACATCCGTATGGTTGGATCGTCGACAACTCATTTAAAAAAATTATTCGGACGTTCGGGTAACATTCTCATTTCAGGGAGTACGCCTTTTACTAGATTTTCCTTATGAAGTCATGCATGAAATGTTCAGGAAGTTTTAAATATTTTTTCACAAGCCCAAAATCAACTTATCTTGACATCTTTACGGTTGGATCGTCGAACAGCTCATTTAAAAAATTATCCGGACGTTCGGGTAACATTCTCGTTTCAGGGAGTACGCCTTTTACTAGATTTTCCTTATAAAGTCATGAACGGAATGTTCAGGAATTTTTAAATATTTTTTCACAAGCCCAAAATTAATATATCTTGACATCTGTATGGTTGGATCATAATACACCTCATTTAAAAAACTTATTCGGACGTTCAGGTAAAATTCTCGATTCAGGGAGTACAACTTTAATAGATTTTCCATATAAAAACATGCATGAAATGTTCGGGAATTTTTAAATATTTTTTCAAAAGCCCAAAATTAACATATCTTGACATCCGTATGGTTGGATCCTAGAACAGCTCATTTAAACAAATTATTCGGATGTTCCGGTAAAATTCTCGTTTCATGGAGTACGCCTTTTACTAGATTTTCCATATAAAGTCATGCACGGAATGTTTGGGAATTTTTAAATATTTTTTCACAAGCCCAAAATTAACATATCTTGACATCCGTATGTTTGGATCATAGAACAGCTCGTTTAAAAAAATTATTCGGACGTTTCGGTAACATTCTTGTTTCATGGAGTACACATTTTACTAGATTTTCCATATAAGACATGCACAAAATGTTCGGGAATTTTTAAATATTTTTTCACATGCCCAAAATTAACATATCTTGACATCCGTACGGTTGGATCGTCAGAACAGCTCATTTAAAAAAATTATTCGGACGTTTCGGTAACATTCTCGTTTCAGGGAGTACGCTTTTTACTGGATTTTCCTTATAAAGTTATGCACAAAATGTTCGGGAAGTTTTAAATATTTTTTCACAAGCCCAAAATCAACTTATCTTGACATCCGTACGGTTGAATCGTCAGATAACTCATTTAAAAAAATTATCCGGACGTTCGGGTAACATTCTCGTTTCATGGAGTACGCCTTTTACTAGATTTTCCATATAAAGTCATGCACTGAATGTTCGGGAATTTTTAAATATTTTTTCACAAGCCCAAAATCAACATATCTTGACATCCGTATGGTTGGATCCTAGAACAGCTCATTTAAAAAAATTATTCGGACGTTCCGGTAAAATTCTTGTTTCATGGAGTACGCATTTTACTAGATTTTCCAGATAAAGTCATGCACGGAATGTTCGGGAATTTTTAAATATTTTTTCACAAGCCCAAAATTAACATATCTTGACATCCATACGGTTGGATCATAGAACAACTCATTTAAAAAAATTATTCGGACGTTCCGGTAACATTCTCGTTTCAGGGAGTACGCTTTTTACTGGATTTTCCTTATAAAGTTATGCACATAATGTTCGGGAAGTTTTAAATATTTTTTCACAAGCCCAAAATCAACTTATCTTGACATCCGTACGGTTGGTTCGTCAGACAACTCATTTAAAAAAATTATTCGGACGTTGGGGTAACATTCTCGTTTCAGGGAGTACGCCTTTTACTAGATTTTCCTTATAAAGTCATGCACGAAATGTTCGGGAAGTTTTAAATATTTTTTCACAAGCCCAAAATCAACTTATCTTTACATCCGTACGGTTGGATCGTCGAACAGCTAATTTAAACAATTATCCGGACGTTCGGGTAACATTCTCGTTTCAGGGAGTACACCTTTTACTAGATTTTTACCTATAAAGTCATGAACGGAATGTTCAGGAATTTTTAAATATTTTTTCACAAGCCCAAAATAAATATATCTTAATATCCGTACGGTTGGATCATAGAACAGCTCATTTAAAAAAAATTCGGACGTTCGGGTAACATTCTCGATTCAGGGAGTACGACTTTACTAGATTTTCCATATAAAGTCCTGCACGGAATGTTCGGGAATTTTTAAATATTTTTTCAAAAGGCCAAAATTAACATATCTTGACATCCGTACGGTTGGATAATAGAACAACTCATTTAAAAAAATTATTCGGACGTTCGGGTAAAATTCTCGTTTCATGGAGTACGCCTTTTACTAGATTTTCCTTATAAAGTCATGCACTGAATGTTCGGGAATTTTTAAATATTTTTTCACAAGCCCAAAATCAATATATCTTGACATCCGTACGGTTGGATCCTAGAACAGCACATTTAAAAAAATTATTCAGATGTTCCGGTAACATTCTCGTTTCATGGAGTACGCCTTTTACTAGATTTTCCATATAAAGTCATGCACGGCATGTTCGGGAATTTGTAAATATTTTTTCACAAGCCCAAAATTAACATATCTTGACATTCGTACGGTTGGATCATAGAACAGCTCATTTAAAAAGAAATTCGGACGTTCGGGTAACATTCTTGATTCAGGGAGTACGACTTTACTAGATTTTCCATATAAAGTCCTTCACGGAATGTTCGGGAATTTTTAAATATTTTTTCACAAGCCCAAAATTAACATAACTTGACATCCGTACGGTTGGATCATAGAACAGCTCATTTAAAAAAATTATTCGGACGTTCCGGTAACATTCTCGTTTCCGGGAGTACGTTTTTTACTGGATTTTCCTTATAAAGTTATGCACAGAATGTTCGGGAAGTTTTAAATATTTTTTCACAAGCCCAAAATCAACTTATCTTGACATCCATACGGTTGGATCGTCAGACAACTCATTTAAAAAAATTATTCGGACGTTCGGGTAACATTCTCGTTTCAGGGAGTACGCCTTTTACTAGATTTTCCTTATAAAGTCATGCACGAAATGTTCGGAAAGTTTTAAATATTTTTTCACAAGCCTAAAATCAACTTATCTTTACATCCGTACGGTTGGATCGTCGAACAGCTAATTTAAACAATTATCCGGACGTTCGGGTAACATTCTCGTTTCAGGGAGTACGCCTTTTACTAGATTTTCCCTATAAAGTCATGAACGGAATGTTCAGGAATTTTTAAATATTTTTTCACAAGCCCAAAATTAACATATCTTGATATCCGTACGGTTGGATCATAGAACAGCTCATTTAAAAAAAAATTCGGACGTTCGGGTAACATTCTCGATTCAGGGAGTACAACTTTACTAGATTTTCCTTATAAAGTCCTGCACGAAATGTTCGGGAATTTTTAAATATTTTTTCAAAAGGCCAAAATTAACATATCTTGACATCCGTACGGTTGGATCATAGAACAGCTCATTTAAAAAAATTATTCGGACGTTCGGGTAACATTCTCGTTTCATGGAGTACGCCTTTTACTAGATTTTCCTTATAAAGTCATGCACTGAATGTTCGGGAATTTTTAAATATTTTTTCACAAGCCCAAAATCAATATATCTTGACATCCGTACGGTTGGATCCTAGAATAGCACATTTAAAAAAATTATTCAGATGTTCCGGTAACATTCTCGTTTCATGGAGTACGCCTTTTACTAGATTTTCCATATAAAGTCATGCACGGAATGTTCGGGAATTTTTAAATATTTGTTCACAAGCCCAAAATTAAAATATCTTGACATCCATACGGTTGGATCATAGAACAGATCATTTAAAAAAAAATTCGGACATTCAGGTAACATTCTCGATTCAGGGAGTACGACTTTACTAGATTTTCCATATAAAGTCCTGCACGGAATGTTCGGGAATTTTTAAATATTTTTTCAAAAGCCCAAAATTAACATATCTTGACATCCGTACGGTTGGATCATAGAACAGCTCATTTAAAAAAATTATTCGGACGTTCGGGTAACATTCTCGTTTCATGGAGTACGCCTTTTACAAGATTTTCCTTATAAAGTCATGCACTGAATGTTCGGGAATTTTTAAATATTTTTTCACAAGCCCAAAGTCAACATATCTTGACATCCGTACGGTTGGATCCTAGAACAGCTCATTTAAAAAAATTATTCAGACGTTCGGGTAAAATTCTCGATTCGGGGAGTACACCTTTACTAAATTTTAAATATAAAAACATGCATGAAATGTTCGGGAATTTTTAAATATTTTTTCAAAAGCCCAAAATTAACAGATCTTGATATCCGTACGGTTGGATCTTAGAACAGCTCATTTAAAAAAATTATTCGGACGTTCGGGTAACATTCTCGTTTCATGGAGTACGCCTTTTACTGGATTTTCCTTATAAAGTAATGCACAGAATGTTTGGGAAGTTTTAAATATTTTTTCACAAACCCAAAATCAACTTATCTTGACATCCGTACGGTTGGATCGTCGGACAACTCATTTAAAAAAATTATTCGGACGTTCGGGTAACATTCTAATTTCAGGGAGTACGCCTTTTACTAGATTTTCCTTATAAAGTCATGCACGAAATGTTCGAGAAGTTTTCAATATTTTTTCACAAGCCCAAAATCAACTTATCTTGACATCCGTACGGTTGGATCGTCGGACAACTCATTTAAAAAAATTATTCGGACGTTCAGGTAATATTCTCATTTCAGGGAGTACGCCTTTTACTAGAATTTCCTTATGAAGTCATGCACGAAATGTTCAGGAAGTTTTAAATATTTTTTCACAAGCCCAAAATCAACTTATCTTGAGATCTTTTTGGTTGGATTGTCGAACAGCTCATTTAAAAAATTATCTGGACGTTCGGGTAACATTCTCGTTTCAGGGAGTAAGCCTTTTACTAGATTTTCCTTATAAAGTCCTGAACGGAATGTTCAGGAATTTTTAAATATTTTTTCACAAGCCCAAAATTAATATATCTTGACATCCGGTCGGTTGGATCATAGAACAACTCATTTAAAAAAATTATTCGGACGTTCGGGTAAAATTCTCGATTCGGGGAGTACACCTTTACTAGATTTTCCATATAAAAACAGCATGAAATGTTCGGGAATTTTTAAATATTTTTTCAAAAGCCCAAAATTAACATATCTTGACATCCGTACGGTTGGATCTTTGAACAGCTCATTTAAAAAAATTATTCGGATGTTCGGGTAACATTCTCGTTTCATGGAGTACGCATTTTACTAGATTTTCCTTTAAAGTCATGCACTGAATGTTCGGGAATTTTTAAATATTTTTTCACAAGCCCAAAATCAACATATCTTGACATCCGTACGGTTGGATCCTAGAACAGCTCATTTAAAAAAATTATTCGGACGTTCGGGTAAAATTCTCTATTCAGGGAGTACACCTTTACTAGATTTTCCATGTAAAAACATGCATGAAATGTTCGGGAATTTTTAAATATTTTTTCAAAAGCCCAAAATTAACATATCTTGACATCCGTACGGTTGGATCATAGAACAGCTCATTTAAAAAAATTATTCGGACGTTCGGGTAACATTCTCGTTTCATGGAGTACGCCTTTTACTAGATTTTCCTTATAAAGTCATGCACTGAATGTTCGGGAATTTTTAAATATTTTTTCACAAGCCCAAAATCAATATATCTTGACATCCGTACGGTTGGATCCTAGAATAGCACATTTAAAAAAATTATTCAGATGTTCCGGTAACATTCTCGTTTCATGGAGTACGCCTTTTACTAGATTTTCCATATAAAGTCATGCACGGAATGTTCGGGAATTTTTAAATATTTGTTCACAAGCCCAAAATTAAAATATCTTGACATCCATACGGTTGGATCATAGAACAGATCATTTAAAAAAAAATTCGGACATTCAGGTAACATTCTCGATTCAGGGAGTACGACTTTACTAGATTTTCCATATAAAGTCCTGCACGGAATGTTCGGGAATTTTTAAATATTTTTTCAAAAGCCCAAAATTAACATATCTTGACATCCGTACGGTTGGATCATAGAACAGCTCATTTAAAAAAATTATTCGGACGTTCGGGTAACATTCTCGTTTCATGGAGTACGCCTTTTACAAGATTTTCCTTATAAAGTCATGCACTGAATGTTCGGGAATTTTTAAATATTTTTTCACAAGCCCAAAGTCAACATATCTTGACATCCGTACGGTTGGATCCTAGAACAGCTCATTTAAAAAAATTATTCAGACGTTCGGGTAAAATTCTCGATTCGGGGAGTACACCTTTACTAAATTTTAAATATAAAAACATGCATGAAATGTTCGGGAATTTTTAAATATTTTTTCAAAAGCCCAAAATTAACAGATCTTGATATCCGTACGGTTGGATCTTAGAACAGCTCATTTAAAAAAATTATTCGGACGTTCGGGTAACATTCTCGTTTCATGGAGTACGCCTTTTACTGGATTTTCCTTATAAAGTAATGCACAGAATGTTTGGGAAGTTTTAAATATTTTTTCACAAACCCAAAATCAACTTATCTTGACATCCGTACGGTTGGATCGTCGGACAACTCATTTAAAAAAATTATTCGGACGTTCGGGTAACATTCTAATTTCAGGGAGTACGCCTTTTACTAGATTTTCCTTATAAAGTCATGCACGAAATGTTCGAGAAGTTTTCAATATTTTTTCACAAGCCCAAAATCAACTTATCTTGACATCCGTACGGTTGGATCGTCGGACAACTCATTTAAAAAAATTATTCGGACGTTCAGGTAATATTCTCATTTCAGGGAGTACGCCTTTTACTAGAATTTCCTTATGAAGTCATGCACGAAATGTTCAGGAAGTTTTAAATATTTTTTCACAAGCCCAAAATCAACTTATCTTGAGATCTTTTTGGTTGGATTGTCGAACAGCTCATTTAAAAAATTATCTGGACGTTCGGGTAACATTCTCGTTTCAGGGAGTAAGCCTTTTACTAGATTTTCCTTATAAAGTCCTGAACGGAATGTTCAGGAATTTTTAAATATTTTTTCACAAGCCCAAAATTAATATATCTTGACATCCGGTCGGTTGGATCATAGAACAACTCATTTAAAAAAATTATTCGGACGTTCGGGTAAAATTCTCGATTCGGGGAGTACACCTTTACTAGATTTTCCATATAAAAACAGCATGAAATGTTCGGGAATTTTTAAATATTTTTTCAAAAGCCCAAAATTAACATATCTTGACATCCGTACGGTTGGATCTTTGAACAGCTCATTTAAAAAAATTATTCGGATGTTCGGGTAACATTCTCGTTTCATGGAGTACGCATTTTACTAGATTTTCCTTTAAAGTCATGCACTGAATGTTCGGGAATTTTTAAATATTTTTTCACAAGCCCAAAATCAACATATCTTGACATCCGTACGGTTGGATCCTAGAACAGCTCATTTAAAAAAATTATTCGGACGTTCGGGTAAAATTCTCTATTCAGGGAGTACACCTTTACTAGATTTTCCATGTAAAAACATGCATGAAATGTTCGGGAATTTTTAAATATTTTTTCAAAAGCCCAAAATTAACATATCTTGATATCCGTACGGTTGGATCTTAGAACAGCTCATTTAAAAAAATTATTCGGACGTTCGGGTAACATTCTCGTTTCATGGAGTACGCATTTTACTAGATTTTCCTTATAATGTCATGCACTGAATGTTCGGGAATTTTTAAATATTTTTTCACAAGCCCAAAATCAATATATTTTGACATCCGTACGGTTGGATCCTAGAACAACACATTTAAAAAAATTATTCGGATGTTCCGGTAACATTCTCGTTTCATGGAGTACGCCTTTTACTAGATTTTCCATATAAAGTCATGCACGGCATGTTCGGGAATTTTTAAATATTTTTTCACAAGCCCAAAATTAACATATCTTGACATCCGTACGGTTGGATCATAGAACAGCTCATTTAAAAAAAAATTCGGATGTTCGGGTAACATTCTCGATTCAGGGAGTACGACTTTACTAGATTTTCCATATAAAGTCCTGCACGGAATGTTCGGGAATTTTTAAATATTTTTTCAAAAGCCCAAAATTAACATATCTTGACATCCGTACGGTTGGATCATAGAACAGCTCATTTAAAAAAATTATTCGGAAGTTTGGGTAACATTCTCGTTTCATGGAGTACGCCTTTTACTAGATTTTCCTTATAAAGTCATGCACTGAATGTTCGGGAATTTTTAAATATTTTTTCACAAGCCCAAAATCAATATATCTTGACATCCGTACGGTTGGATCCTAGAACAGCACATTTAAAAAAATTATTCGGATGTTGTGGTAACATTCTCGTTTCATGGAGTACGCCTTTTACTAGATTTTCCATATAAAGTCATGCACGGAATTTTCAGGAATTTTTAAATATTTTTTCACAAGCCCAAAATTAACATATCTATGGTTGGATCATAGAACAGCTCATATAAAAAAATTATTCAGACGTTCCGGTAACATTCTTGTTTCATGGAGTACGCATTTTACTAGATTTTCCTTTAAAGTCATGCACTGAATGTTCGAGAATTTTTAAATATTTTTTCACAAGCCCAAAATCAACATATCTTGACATCCGTACGGTTGGATCCTAGAACAGCTCATTTAAAAAAATTATTCGGACGTTTGGGTAAAATTCTCTATTCAGGGAGTACACCTTTACTAGATTTTCCATGTAAAAACATGCATGAAATGTTCGGGAATTTTTAAATATTTTTTCAAAAGCCCAAAATTAACATATCTTGATATCCGTACGGTTGGATCTTAGAACAGCTCATTTAAAAAAATTATTCGGACGTTCGGGTAACATTCTCGTTTCATGGAGTACGCATTTTACTAGATTTTCCTTATAATGTCATGCACTGAATGTTCGGGAATTTTTAAATATTTTTTCACAAGCCCAAAATCAATATATTTTGACATCCGTACGGTTGGATCCTAGAACAACACATTTAAAAAAATTATTCGGATGTTCCGGTAACATTCTCGTTTCATGGAGTACGCCTTTTACTAGATTTTCCATATAAAGTCATGCACGGCATGTTCGGGAATTTTTAAATATTTTTTCACAAGCCCAAAATTAACATATCTTGACATCCGTACGGTTGGATCATAGAACAGCTCATTTAAAAAAAAATTCGGATGTTCGGGTAACATTCTCGATTCAGGGAGTACGACTTTACTAGATTTTCCATATAAAGTCCTGCACGGAATGTTCGGGAATTTTTAAATATTTTTTCAAAAGCCCAAAATTAACATATCTTGACATCCGTACGGTTGGATCATAGAACAGCTCATTTAAAAAAATTATTCGGACGTTTGGGTAACATTCTCGTTTCATGGAGTACGCCTTTTACTAGATTTTCCTTATAAAGTCATGCACTGAATGTTCGGGAATTTTTAAATATTTTTTCACAAGCCCAAAATCAATATATCTTGACATCCGTACGGTTGGATCCTAGAACAGCACATTTAAAAAAATTATTCGGATGTTGCGGTAACATTCTCGTTTCATGGAGTACGCCTTTTACTAGATTTTCCATATAAAGTCATGCACGGAATGTTCGGGAATTTTTAAATGTTTTTTCACAAGCCCAAAATTAACATATCTACGGTTGGATCATAGAACAGCTCATATAAAAAAATTATTCAGACGTTCCGGTAACATTCTTCTTTCAGGGAGTACGCCTTTTACTGGATTTTCCATATAAAGTCCTGCACGGAATGTTCGGGAATTTTTAAATATTTTTTCAAAAGCCCAAAATTAACATATCTTGACATCCGTACGGTTGGATCATAGAACAGCTCATTTAAAAACATTATTCGGACGTTTGGGTAACATTCTCGTTTCATGGAGTACGCCTTTTACTAGACTTTCCTTATAAAGTCATGCACTGAATGTTCGGGAATTTTTAAATATTTTTTCAAAAGCCCAAAATTAACATATCTTGACATCCGTACGGTTGGATCATAGAACAGCTCATTTAAAAAAATTATTCGGACGTTCGGGTAACATTCTCGTTTCATGGAGTACGCCTTTTACAAGATTTTCCTTATAAAGTCATGCACAGAATGTTCGGGAAGTTTTAAATATTTTTTCACAAACCCAAAATCAACTTATCTTGACATCCGTACGGTTGGATCGTCGGACAACTCATTTAAAAAAATTATTCGGACGTTCGGGTAACATTCTCATTTCAGGGAGTACGCCTTTTACTAGATTTTCCTTATAAAGTCATGCACGAAATGTTCGGGAAGTTTTCAATATTTTTTCACAAGCCCAAAATCAACTTATCTTGACATCCGTACGGTTGGATCGTCGGAAAACTCATTTAAAAAAATTATTCGGACGTACGGGTAATATTCTCATTTCAGGGAGTACGCCTTTTACTAGATTTTCCTTATGAAGTCATGCACGAAATGTTCAGGAAGTTTTAAATATTTTTTCACAAGCCCAAAATCAACTTATCTTGACATCTGTACGGTTGGATCATCGAACAACTCATTTAAAAAATTATCCGGACGTTCGGGTAAAATTCTCGTTTCAGGGAGTAAGCCTTTTACTAGATTTTCCTTATAAAGTCATGAACGGAATGTTCAGGAATTTTTAAATATTTTTTCACAAGTCCAAAATTAATATATCTTGACATCCGTTCGGTTGGATCATAGAACAACTCATTTAAAAAAATTATTCGGACGTTCGGGTAAAATTCTCGATTCAGGGAGTACACCTTTACTAGATTTTCCATATAAAAACATGCATGAAATGTTCGGGAATTTTTAAATATTTTTTCAAAAGCCCAAAATTAACATATCTTGATATCCGTACGGTTGGATCTTAGAACAGCTCATTTAAAAAAATTATTCGGACGTTCGGGTATCATTCTCGTTTCATGGAGTACATATTTTACTAGATTTTCCTTATAAAGTCATGCACTGAATGTTCGGGAATTTTTAAATATTTTTTCACAAGCCCAAAATCAATATATCTTGACATCCGTACGGTTGGATCCTAGAACAGCATATTTAAAAAAATTATTCGGATGTTCCGGTAACATTCTCGTTTCATGGAGTACGCCTTTTACTAGATTTTCCATATAAAGTCATGCACAGAATGTTCGGGAATTTTTAAATATTTTTTCAGAAGCCCAAAATTAACATATCTTGACATCCGTACGGTTGGATCATAGAACAGCTCATTTAAAAAAAAATTCAGACGTTCGGGTAACATTCTCGATTCAGGGAGTACGACTTTACTAGATTTTCCATATAAAGTCCTGCACGGAATGTTCGGGAATTTTTAAATATTTTTTCAAAAGCCCAAAATTAACATATCTTAACATCCGTACGGTCAGACATACAACAGCTCATTTAAAAAAATTATTCGGACGTTCGGGTAACATTCTCGTTTCATGGAGTACGCCTTTTACTAGATTTTCTTTATAAAGTCATGCACTGAATGTTCTGGAATTTTTAAATATTTTTTCACAAGCCCAAAATCAACATATCTTGACATCCGTACGGTTGGATCCTAGAACAGCTCATTTAAAAAAATTATTCGGACGTTCGGGTAAAATTCTCGATTCAGGGAGTACACCTTTACTAGATTTTAAATATAAAAACATGCATGAAATGTTCGGGAATTTTTAAATATTTTTTCAAAAGCCCAAAATTAACATATCTTGATATCCGTACGGTTGGATCTTAGAATAGCTCATTTAAAAAAATTATTCGGACGTTCGGGTAACATTCTCGTTTCATGGAGTACGCCTTTTACTAGATTTTCCTTATAAAGTCATGCACTGAATGTTCGGGAATTTTTAAATATTTTTTCACAAGCCCAAAATCAATATATCTTGACATTCGTACGGTTGGATCCTAGAACAGCACATTTAAAAAAATTATTCGGATGTTCCGGTAACATTCTCGTTTCATGGAGTACGCCTTTTACTAGATTTTCCATATAAAGTCATGCACGGAATGTTCGGGAATTTTTAAATATTTTTTCACAAGCCCAAAATCAACATATCTTGACATCCGTATGGTTGGATCCTAGAACAGCTCATTTAAAAAAATTATTCGGACGTTCGGGTAAAATTCTCGATTCAGGGAGTACACCTTTACTAGATTTTCCATATAAAAACATGCATGAAATGTTCGGGAATTTTTAAATATTTTTTTAAAAGCCCAAAATTAACATATCTTGATATCCGTACAGTTGGATCTTAGAACAGCTCATTTAAAAAAATTATTCGGACGTTCGGGTAACATTCTCGTTTCATGGAGTACGCCTTTTACTAGATTTTCCTTATAAAGTCATGCACTGAATGTTCGGGAATTTTTAAATATTTTTTCACAAGCCCAAAATCAATATATCTTGACATTCGTACGGTTGGATCCTAGAACAGCACATTTAAAAAAATTATTCGGATGTTCCGGTAACATTCTCGTTTCATGGAGTACGCCTTTTACTAGATTTTCCGTATAAAGTCATGCACGGAATGTTCGGGAATTTTTAAATATTTTTTCACAAGCCCAAAATCAACATATCTTGACATCCGTATGGTTGGATCCTAGAACAGCTCATTTAAAAAAATTATTCGGACGTTCGGGTAAAATTCTCGATTCAGGGAGTACACCTTTACTAGATTTTCCATATAAAAACATGCATGAAATGTTCGGGAATTTTTAAATATTTTTTTAAAAGCCCAAAATTAACATATCTTGATATCCGTATAGTTGGATCTTAGAACAGCTAATTTAAAAAAATTATTCGGACGTTCGGGTAACATTCTCGTTTCATGGAGTACGCCTTTTACTAGATTTTCCTTATAAAGTCATGCACTGAATGTTCGGGAATTTTTAAATATTTTTTCACAAGCCCAAAATCAATATATCTTGACATCCGTACGGTTGGATCCTAGAACAGCACATTTAAAAAAATTATTCAGATGTTCCGGTAACATTCTCGTTTCATGGAGTACGCCTTTTACTAGATTTTCTATATAAAGTCATGCACGGAATGTTCGGGAATTTTTAAATATTTTTTCAGAAGCCCAAAATTAACATATCTTGACTTCCGTACGGTTGAATCATAGAACAGCTCATTTAAAAAAAAATCGGATGTTCGGGTAACATTCTCGATTCAGGGAGTACGACTTTACTAGATTTTCCATATAAAGTCCTGCACGGAATGTTCGGGAATTTTTAAATATTTTTTCAAAAGCCTAAAATTAACATATCTTGACATCCGTATGGTCGGACATAGAACAACTCATTTAAAAAAATTATTCGGACGTTCGGGTAACATTCTCGTTTCATGGAGTACGTCTTTTACTAGATTTTCCTTATAAAGTTATGCACTGAATGTTCTGAAATTTTTAAATATTTTTTCACAAGCCCAAAATCAACATATCTTGACATCCGTACGGTTGGATCCTAGAACAGCTCATTTAAAAAAATTATTCGGACGTTCGGTTAAAATTCTCGATTCAGAGAGTACACTTTTACTAGATTTTAAATATAAAAACATGCATGAAATGTTCGGGAATTTTTAAATATTTTTTCAAAAGCCCAAAATTAACATATCTTGATATCCGTACGGTTGGATCTTAGAATAGCTCATTTAAAAAAATTATTCGGACGTTCGGGTAACATTCTCGTTTCATGGAGTACGCCTTTTACTAGATTTTCCTTATAAAGTCATGCACGGAATGTTCGGGAATTTTTAAATATTTTTTCACAAGCCCAAAATCAACATATCTTGACATCCGTATGGTTGGATCCTAGAACAGCTCATTTAAAAAAATTATTCGGACGTTCGGGTAAAATTCTCGATTCAGGGAGTACACCTTTACTAGATTTTCCATATAAAAACATGCATGAAATGTTCGGGAATTTTTAAATATTTTTTCAAAAGCCCAAAATTAACATATCTTGATATCCGTACGGTTGGATCTTAGAACAGCTCATTTAAAAACATTATTCGGACGTTCGAGTAACATTCTCGTTTCATGGAGTACGCCTTTTACTAGATTTTCCTTATAAAGTCATGCACTGAATGTTCGGGAATTTTTAAATATTTTTTCACAAGCCCAAAATCAATATATCTTGACATCCGTACAGTTGGATCCTAGAACAGCACATTTAAAAAAATTATTCGGATGTTCCGGTAACATTATCGTTTTATGGAGTACGCCTTTTACTAGATTTTCTATTTAAAGTCATTCACGGAATGTTCGGGAATTTTTAAATATTTTTTCAGAAGCCCAAAATTAACATATCTTGACATCCGTACGGTTGGATCATAGAACAGCTCATTTAAAAAAAAATTCGGACGTTCGGGTAACATTCTCGATTCAGGTAGTACGACTTTACTAGATTTTCCATATAAAGTCCTGCACGGAATGTTCGAGAATTTTTAAATATTTTTTCAAAAGCCCAAAATTAACATATCTTGACATCCGTACGGTCGGATCATAGAACAGCTCATTTAAAAAAATTATTCGGACGTTCGGGTAACATTCTCGTTTCATGGAGTACGCCTTTTACTAGATTTTCCTTATAAAGTCATGCACTGAATGTTCTGGAATTTTTAAATATTTTTTCACAAGCCCAAAATCAACATATCTTGACATCCGTACGGTTGGATCCTAGAACAGCTCATTTAAAAAAATTATTCGGACGTTCGGGTATAATTCTCGATTCAGGGAGTACACCTTTACTAGATTTTAAATATAAAAATATGCATGAAATGTTCGGGAATTTTTAAATATTTTTTCAAAAGCCCAAAATTAACATATCTTGATATCCGTACGGTTGGATCTTAGAACAGCTCATTTAAAAAAATTATTCGGACGTTCGGGTAACATTCTCGTTTCATGGAGTACGCCTTTTACTAGATTTTCCTTATAAAGTCATGCACTGAATGTTCGGGAATTTTTAAATATTTTTTCACAAGCCCAAAATCAATATATCTTGACATCCGTACGGTTGGATCCTAGAACAGCACATTTAAAAAAATTATTCGGATGTTCCGGTAACATTCTCGTTTCATGGAGTACGCCTTTTACTATATTTTCTATATAAAGTCATGCACTGAATGTTCGGGAATTTTTAAATATTTTTTCAGAAGCCCAAAATTAACATATCTTAACATCCGTACGGTTGGATCATAGAACAGCTCATTTAAAAAAAAAATCGGACGTTCGGGTAACATTCTCGATTCAGGGAGTACGACTTTACTAGATTTTCCATATAAAGTCCTGCACGGAATGTTCGGGAATTTTTAAATATTTTTTTCAAAAGCCCAAAATTAACATATCTTGACATCCGTACGGTCGGACATAGAACAACACATTTAAAAAAATTATTCGGACGTTCGGGTAACCTTCTCGTTTCATGGAGTACGCCTTTTACTAGATTTTCTTTATAAAGTCATGCACTGAATGTTCTGAAATTTTTAAATATTTTTTCACAAGCCCAAAATCAACATATCTTGACATCCGTACGGTTGGATTCTAGAACAGCTCATTTAAAAAAATTATTCGGACGTTCGGGTAAAATTCTCGATTCAGGGAGTACACTTTTACTAGATTTTAAATATAAAAACATGCATGAAATGTTCGGGAATTTTTAAATATTTTTTCAAAAGCCCAAAATTAACATATCTTGATATCCGTACGGTTGGATCTTAGAACAGCTCATTTAAAAAAATTATTCGGACGTTCGGGTAACATTCTCGTTTCATGGAGTACGCCTTTTACTAGATTTTCCTTATAAAGTCATGCACTGAATGTTCGGGAATTTTTAAATATTTTTTCACAAGCCTAAAATCAATATATCTTGACATCCGTACGGTTGGATCCTAGAACAACACATTTAAAAAAATTATTCGGATGTTCCTGTAACATTCTCGTTTCATGGAGTACGCCTTTTACTAGATTTTCTATATAAAGTCATGCACTGAATGTTCGGGAATTTTTAAATATTTTTTCAGAAGCCCAAAATTAACATATCTTAACATCCGTACGGTTGGATCATAGAACAGCTCATTTAAAAAAAAATTCGGATGTTCGGGTAACATTCTCGATTCAGGGAGTACGACTTTACTAGATTTTCCATATAAAGTCCTGCACGGAATGTTCGGGAATTTTTAAATATTTTTTTCAAAAGCCCAAAATTAACATATCTTGACATCCGTACGGTCGGACATAGAACAACACATTTAAAAAAATTATTCGGACGTTCGGGTAACCTTCTCGTTTCATGGAGTACGCCTTTTACTAGATTTTCTTTATAAAGTCATGCACTGAATGTTCTGAAATTTTTAAATATTTTTTCACAATCCCAAAATCAACATATCTTGACATCCGTACGGTTGGATCCTAGAACAGCTCATTTAAAAAAATTATTCGGACGTTCGGGTAAAATTCTCGATTCAGGGAGTACACTTTTACTAGATTTTAAATATAAAAACATGCATGAAATGTTCGGGAATTTTTAAATATTTTTTCAAAAGCCCAAAATTAACATATCTTGATATCCGTACGGTTGGATCTTAGAACAGCTCATTTAAAAAAATTATTCGGACGTTCGGGTAACATTCTCGTTTCATGGAGTACGCCTTTTACTAGATTTTCCTTATAAAGTCATGCACGGAATGTTCGGGAATTTTTAAATATTTTTTCACAAGCCAAAAATCAACATATCTTGACATCCGTACGGTTGGATCCTAGAACAGCTCATTTAAAAAAATTATTCGGACGTTCGGGTAAAATTCTCGATTCAGGGAGTACACCTTTACTAGATTTTCCATATAAAAACATGCATGAAATGTTCGGGAATTTTTAAATATTTTTTCAAAAGCCCAAAATTAACATATCTTGATATCCGTACGGTTGGATCTTAGAACAGCTCATTTAAAAAAATTATTCGGACGTTCGGGTAACATTCTCGTTTCATGGAGTACGCCTTTTACTAGATTTTCCTTATAAAGTCATGCACTGAATGTTAGGGAATTTTTAAATATTTTTTCACAAGCCCAAAATCAATATATCTTGACATCCGTACGGTTGGATCCTAGAACAGCACATTTAAAAAAATTATTCGGATGTTCCGGTAACATTCTCGTTTCATGGAGTACGCCTTTTACTAGATTTTCTATATAAAGTCATGCACGGAATGTTCGGGAATTTTTAAATATTTTTTCAGAAGCCCAAAATTAACATATCTTGACATCCGTACGGTTGGATCATAGAACAGCTCATTTAAAAAAAAATTCGGACGTTCGGGTATCATTCTCGATTCAGGGAGTACGACTTTACTAGATTTTCCATATAAAGTCCTGCACGGAATGTTCGGGAATTTTTAAATATTTTTTCAAAAGCCCAAAATTAACATATCTTGACATCCGTACGGTCGGACATAGGACAACTCATTTAAAAAAATTATTCGGACGTTCGGGTAACATTCTCGTTTCATGGAGTACGCCTTTTACTAGATTTTCTTTATAAAGTCATGCACTGAATGTTCTGAAATTTTTAAATATTTTTTCACAATCCCAAAATCAACATATCTTGGCATCCGTACGGTTGGATCCTAGAACAGCTCATTTAAAAAAATTATTCGGACGTTCGGGTAAAATTCTCGATTCAGGGAGTACACTTTTACTAGATTTTAAATATAAAAACATGCATGAAATGTTCGGGAATTTTTAAATATTTTTTCAAAAGCCCAAAATTAACATATCTTGATATCCGTACGGTTGGATCTTAGAACAGCTCATTTAAAAAAATTATTCGGACGTTCGGGTAACATTCTCGTTTCATGGAGTACGCCTTTTACTAGATTTTCCTTATAAAGTCATGCACGGAATGTTCGGGAATTTTTAAATATTTTTTCACAAGCCAAAAATCAACATATCTTGACATCCGTACGGTTGGATCCTAGAACAGCTCATTTAAAAAAATTATTCGGACGTTCGGGTAAAATTCTCGATTCAGGGAGTACACCTTTACTAGATTTTCCATATAAAAACATGCATGAAATGTTCGGGAATTTTTAAATATTTTTTCAAAAGCCCAAAATTAACATATCTTGATATCCGTACGGTTGGATCTTAGAACAGCTCATTTAAAAAAATTATTCGGACGTTCGGGTAACATTCTCGTTTCATGGAGTACGCCTTTTACTAGATTTTCCTTATAAAGTCATGCACTGAATGTTAGGGAATTTTTAAATATTTTTTCACAAGCCCAAAATCAATATATCTTGACATCCGTACGGTTGGATCCTAGAACAGCACATTTAAAAAAATTATTCGGATGTTCCGGTAACATTCTCGTTTCATGGAGTACGCCTTTTACTAGATTTTCTATATAAAGTCATGCACGGAATGTTCGGGAATTTTTAAATATTTTTTCAGAAGCCCAAAATTAACATATCTTGACATCCGTACGGTTGGATCATAGAACAGCTCATTTAAAAAAAAATTCGGACGTTCGGGTATCATTCTCGATTCAGGGAGTACGACTTTACTAGATTTTCCATATAAAGTCCTGCACGGAATGTTCGGGAATTTTTAAATATTTTTTCAAAAGCCCAAAATTAACATATCTTGACATCCGTACGGTCGGACATAGGACAACTCATTTAAAAAAATTATTCGGACGTTCGGGTAACATTCTCGTTTCATGGAGTACGCCTTTTACTAGATTTTCTTTATAAAGTCATGCACTGAATGTTCTGAAATTTTTAAATATTTTTTCACAAGCCCAAAATCAACATATCTTGACATCCGTACGGTTGGATCCTAGAACAGCTCATTTAAAAAAATTATTCGGACGTTCGGGTAAAATTCTCGATTCAGGGAGTACACTTTTACTAGATTTTAAATATAAAAACATGCATGAAATGTTCGGGAATTTTTAAATATTTTTTCAAAAGCCCAAAATTAACATATCTTGATATCCGTACGGTTGGATCTTAGAAAAGCTCATTCAAAAAAATTATTCGGACATTCGGGTAACATTCTCGTTTCATGGAGTACGCCTTTTACTAGATTTTCCTTATAAAGTCATGCACGGAATGTTCGGGAATTTTTAAATATTTTTTCACAAGCCAAAAATAACATATCTTGACATCCGTACGGTTGGATCCTAGAACAGCTCATTTAAAAAAATTATTCGGACGTTCGGGTAAAATTCTCGATTCAGGGAGTACACCTTTACTAGATTTTCCATATAAAAACATGCATGAAATGTTCGGGAATTTTTAAATATTTTTTCAAAAGCCCAAAATTAACATATCTTGATATCCGTACGGTTGGATCTTAGAACAACTCATTTAAAAAAATTATTCGGACGTTCGGGTAACATTCTCGTTTCATGGAGTACGCCTTTTACTAGATTTTCCTTATAAAGTCATGCACTGAATGTTCGGGAATTTTTAAATATTTTTTCACAAGCCCAAAATCAATATATCTTGACATCCGTACGGTTGGATCCTAGAACAGCACATTTAAAAAAAATATTCGGATGTTCCGGTAACATTCTCGTTTCATGGAGTACGCCTTTTACTATATTTTCTATATAAAGTCATGCACTGAATGTTCGGGAATTTTTAAATATTTTTTCAGAAGCCCAAAATTAACATATCTTAACATCCGTACGGTTGGATCATAGAACAGCTCATTTAAAAAAAAATTCGGACGTTCGGGTAACATTCTCGATTCAGGGAGTACGACTTTACTAGATTTTCCATATAAAGTCCTGCACGGAATGTTCGGGAATTTTTAAATATTTTTTTCAAAAGCCCAAAATTAACATATCTTGACATCCGTACGGTCGGACATAGAACAACATATTTAAAAAAATTATTCGGACGTTCGGGTAACCTTCTCGTTTCATGGAGTACGCCTTTTACTAGATTTTCTTTATAAAGTCATGCACTGAATGTTCTGAAATTTTTAAATATTTTTTCACAAGCCCAAAATCAACATATCTTGACATCCGTACGGTTGGATCCTAGAACAGCTCATTTAAAAAAATTATTCGGACATTCGGGTAAAATTCTCGATTCAGGGAGTACACTTTTACTAGATTTTAAATATAAAAACATGCATGAAATGTTCGGGAATTTTTAAATATTTTTTCAAAAGCCCAAAATTAACATATCTTGATATCCGTACGGTTGGATCTTAGAACAGCTCATTTAAAAAAATTATTCGGACGTTCGGGTAACATTCTCGTTTCATGGAGTACGCCTTTTACTAGATTTTCCTTATAAAGTCATGCACTGAATGTTAGGGAATTTTTAAATATTTTTTCACAAGCCCAAAATCAATATATCTTGACATCCGTACGGTTGGATCCTAGAACAGCACATTTAAAAAAATTATTCGGATGTTCCGGTAACATTCTCGTTTCATGGAGTACGCCTTTTACTAGATTTTCTATATAAAGTCATGCACGGAATGTTCGGGAATTTTTAAATATTTTTTCAGAAGCCCAAAATTAACATACCTTGACATCCGTACGGTTGGATCATAGAACAGCTCATTTAAAAAAAAATTCGGACGTTCGGGTATCATTCTCGATTCAGGGAGTACGACTTTACTAGATTTTCCATATAAAGTCCTGCACGGAATGTTCGGGAATTTTTAAATATTTTTTCAAAAGCCCAAAATTAACATATCTTGACATCCGTACGGTCGGACATAGAACAACTCATTTAAAAAAATTATTCGGACGTTCGGGTAACATTCTCGTTTCATGGAGTACGCCTTTTACTAGATTTTCTTTATAAAGTCATGCACTGAATGTTCTGAAATTTTTAAATATTTTTTCACAAGCCCAAAATCAACATATCTTGACATCCGTACGGTTGGATCCTAGAACAGCTCATTTAAAAAAATTATTCGGACGTTCGGGTAAAATTCTCGATTCAGGGAGTACACTTTTACTAGATTTTAAATATAAAAACATGCATGAAATGTTCGGGAATTTTTAAATATTTTTTCAAAAGCCCAAAATTAACATATCTTGATATCCGTACGGTTGGATCTTAGAAAAGCTCATTCAAAAAAATTATTCGGACATTCGGGTAACATTCTCGTTTCATGGAGTACGCCTTTTACTAGATTTTCCTTATAAAGTCATGCACGGAATGTTCGGGAATTTTTAAATATTTTTTCACAAGCCAAAAATAACATATCTTGACATCCGTACGGTTGGATCCTAGAACAGCTCATTTAAAAAAATTATTCGGACGTTCGGGTAAAATTCTCGATTCAGGGAGTACACCTTTACTAGATTTTCCATATAAAAACATGCATGAAATGTTCGGGAATTTTTAAATATTTTTTCAAAAGCCCAAAATTAACATATCTTGATATCCGTACGGTTGGATCTTAGAACAGCTCATTTAAAAAAATTATTCGGACGTTCGGGTAACATTCTCGTTTCATGGAGTACGCCTTTTACTAGATTTTCCTTATAAAGTCATGCACTGAATGTTCGGGAATTTTTAAATATTTTTTCACAAGCCCAAAATCAATATATCTTGACATCCGTACGGTTGGATCCTAGAACAGCACATTTAAAAAAATTATTCGGATGTTCCGGTAACATTCTCGTTTCATGGAGTACGCCTTTTACTATATTTTCTATATAAAGTCATGCACTGAATGTTCGGGAATTTTTAAATATTTTTTCAGAAGCCCAAAATTAACATATCTTAACATCCGTACGGTTGGATCATAGAACAGCTCATTTAAAAAAAAATTCGGACGTTCGGGTAACATTCTCGATTCAGGGAGTACGACTTTACTAGATTTTCCATATAAAGTCCTGCACGGAATGTTCGGGAATTTTTAAATATTTTTTTCAAAAGCCCAAAATTAACATATCTTGACATCCGTACGGTCGGACATAGAACAACACATTTAAAAAAATTATTCGGACGTTCGGGTAACCTTCTCGTTTCATGGAGTACGCATTTTACTAGATTTTCTTTATAAAGTCATGCACTGAATGTTCTGAAATTTTTAAATATTTTTTCACAAGCCCAAAATCAACATATCTTGACATCCGTACGGTTGGATCCTAGAACAGCTCATTTAAAAAAATTATTCGGACATTCGGGTAAAATTCTCGATTCAGGGAGTACACTTTTACTAGATTTTAAATATAAAAACATGCATGAAATGTTCGGGAATTTTTAAATATTTTTTCAAAAGCCCAAAATTAACATATCTTGATATCCGTACGGTTGGATCTTAGAACAGCTCATTTAAAAAAATTATTCGGACGTTCGGGTAACATTCTCGTTTCATGGAGTACGCCTTTTACTAGATTTTCCTTATAAAGTCATGCACTGAATGTTCGGGAATTTTTAAATATTTTTTCACAAGCCCAAAATCAATATATCTTGACATCCGTACGGTTGGATCCTAGAACAACACATTTAAAAAAATTATTCGGATGTTCCGGTAACATTCTCGTTTCATGGAGTACGCCTTTTACTAGATTTTCTATATAAAGTCATGCACTGAATGTTCGGGAATTTTTAAATATTTTTTCAGAAGCCCAAAATTAACATATCTTAACATCCGTACGGTTGGATCATAGAAAAGCTCATTTAAAAAAAAATTCGGATGTTCGGGTAACATTCTCGATTCAGGGAGTACGACTTTACTAGATTTTCCATATAAAGTCCTGCACAGAATGTTCGGGAATTTTTAAATATTTTTTTCAAAAGCCCAAAATTAACATATCTTGACATCCGTACGGTCGGACATAGAACAACACATTTAAAAAAATTATTCGGACGTTCAGGTAACCTTCTCGTTTCATGGAGTACGCCTTTTACTATATTTTCTTTATAAAGTCATGCACTGAATGTTCTGAAATTTTTAAATATTTTTTCACAAGCCCAAAATCAACATATCTTGACATCGGTACGGTTGGATCCTAGAACAGCTCATTTAAAAAAATTATTCGGACGTTCGGGTAAAATTCTCGATTCAGGGAGTACACTTTTACTAGATTTTAAATATAAAAACATGCATGAAATGTTCGGGAATTTTTAAATATTTTTCAAAAGCCCAAAATTAACATATCTTGATATCCGTACGGTTGGATCTTAGAACAGCTCATTTAAAAAAATTATTCGGACGTTCGGGTAACATTCTCGTTTCATGGAGTACGCCTTTTACTAGATTTTCCTTATAAAGTCATGCACGGAATGTTCGGGAATTTTTAAATATTTTTTCACAAGCCAAAAATCAACATATCTTGACATCCGTACGGTTGGATCCTAGAACAGCTCATTTAAAAAAATTATTCGGACGTTCGGGTAAAATTCTCGATTCAGGGAGTACACCTTTACTAGATTTTCCATATAAAAACATGCATGAAATGTTCGGGAATTTTTAAATATTTTTTCAAAAGCCCAAAATTAACATATCTTGATATCCGTACGGTTGGATCTTAGAACAGCTCATTTAAAAAAATTATTCGGACGTTCGGGTAACATTCTCGTTTCATGGAGTACGCCTTTTACTAGATTTTCCTTATAAAGTCATGCACTGAATGTTCAGGAATTTTTAAATATTTTTTCACAAGCCCAAAATCAATATATCTTGACATCCGTACGGTTGGATCCTAGAACAGCACATTTAAAAAAATTATTCGGATGTTCCGGTAACATTCTCGTTTCATGGAGTACGCCTTTTACTAGATTTTCTATATAAAGTCATGCACGGAATGTTCGGGAATTTTTAAATATTTTTTCAGAAGCCCAAAATTAACATATCTTGACATCCGTACGGTTGGATCATAGAACAGCTCATTTAAAAAAAAATCGGACGTTCGGGTATCATTCTCGATTCAGGGAGTACGACTTTACTAGATTTTCCATATAAAGTCCTGCACGGAATGTTCGTGAATTTTTAAATATTTTTTCAAAAGCCCAAAATTAACATATCTTGACATCCGTACGGTCGGACATAGAACAACTCATTTAAAAAAATTATTCGGACGTTCGGGTAACATTCTCGTTTCATGGAGTACGCCTTTTACTAGATTTTCTTTATAAAGTCATGCACTGAATGTTCTGAAATTTTTAAATATTTTTTCACAAGCCCAAAATCAACATATCTTGACATCCGTACGGTTGGATCCTAGAACAGCTCATTTAAAAAAATTATTCGGACGTTCGGGTAAAATTCTCGATTCAGGGAGTACACTTTTACTAGATTTTAAATATAAAAACATGCATGAAATGTTCGGGAATTTTTAAATATTTTTTCAAAAGCCCAAAATTAACATATCTTGATATCCGTACGGTTGGATCTTAGAAAAGCTCATTCAAAAAAATTATTCGGACATTCGGGTAACATTCTCGTTTCATGGAGTACGCCTTTTACTAGATTTTCCTTATAAAGTCATGCACGGAATGTTCGGGAATTTTTAAATATTTTTTCACAAGCCAAAAATCAACATATCTTGACATCCGTACGGTTGGATCCTAGAACAGGTCATTTAAAAAAATTATTCGGACGTTCGGGTAAAATTCTCGATTCAGGGAGTACACCTTTACTAGATTTTCCATATAAAAACATGCATGAAATGTTCGGGAATTTTTAAATATTTTTTCAAAAGCCCAAAATTAACATATCTTGATATCCGTACGGTTGGATCTTAGAACAGCTCATTTAAAAAAATTATTCGGACGTTCGGGTAACATTCTCGTTTCATGGAGTACGCCTTTTACTAGATTTTCCTTATAAAGTCATGCACTGAATGTTCAGGAATTTTTAAATATTTTTTCACAAGCCCAAAATCAATATATCTTGACATCCGTACGGTTGGATCCTAGAATAGCACATTTAAAAAAATTATTCGGATGTTCCGGTAACATTCTCGTTTCATGGAGTACGCCTTTTACTAGATTTTCTATATAAAGTCATGCACGGAATGTTCGGGAATTTTTAAATATTTTTTCAGAAGCCCAAAATTAACATATCTTGACATCCGTACGGTTGGATCATAGAACAGCTCATTTAAAAAAAAATCGGACGTTCGGGTATCATTCTCGATTCAGGGAGTACGACTTTACTAGATTTTCCATATAAAGTCCTGCACGGAATGTTCGGGAATTTTTAAATATTTTTTCAAAAGCCCAAAATTAACATATCTTGACATCCGTACGGTCGGACATAGAACAACTCATTTAAAAAAATTATTCGGACGTTCGGGTAACATTCTCGTTTCATGGAGTACGCCTTTTACTAGATTTTCTTTATAAAGTCATGCACTGAATGTTCTGAAATTTTTAAATATTTTTTCACAAGCCCAAAATCAACATATCTTGACATCCGTACGGTTGGATCCTAGAACAGCTCATTTAAAAAAATTATTCGGACGTTCGGGTAAAATTCTCGATTCAGGGAGTACACTTTTACTAGATTTTAAATATAAAAACATGCATGAAATGTTCGGGAATTTTTAAATATTTTTTCAAAAGCCCAAAATTAACATATCTTGATATCCGTACGGTTGGATCTTAGAAAAGCTCATTCAAAAAAATTATTCGGACATTCGGGTAACATTCTCGTTTCATGGAGTACGCCTTTTACTAGATTTTCCTTATAAAGTCATGCACGGAATGTTCGGGAATTTTTAAATATTTTTTCACAAGCCAAAAATCAACATATCTTGACATCCGTACGGTTGGATCCTAGAACAGGTCATTTAAAAAAATTATTCGGACGTTCGGGTAAAATTCTCGATTCAGGGAGTACACCTTTACTAGATTTTCCATATAAAAACATGCATGAAATGTTCGGGAATTTTTAAATATTTTTTCAAAAGCCCAAAATTAACATATCTTGATATCCGTACGGTTGGATCTTAGAACAGCTCATTTAAAAAAATTATTCGGACGTTCGGGTAACATTCTCGTTTCATGGAGTACGCCTTTTACTAGATTTTCCTTATAAAGTCATGCACTGAATGTTCGGGAATTTTTAAATATTTTTTCACAAGCCCAAAATCAATATATCTTTACATCCGTACGGTTGGATCCTAGAACAGCACATTTAAAAAAATTATTCGGATGTTCCGGTAACATTCTCGTTTCATGGAGTACGTCTTTTACTAGATTTTCTATATAAAGTCATGCACGGAATGTTCGGGAATTTTTAAATATTTTTTCAGAAGCCCAAAATTAACACATCTTGACATCCGTACGGTTGGATCATAGAACAGCTCATTTAAAAAAAAATTCGGACGTTCGGGTATCATTCTCGATTCAGGGAGTACGACTTTACTAGATTTTCCATATAAAGTCCTGCACGGAATGTTCGGGAATTTTTAAATATTTTTTCAAAAGCCCAAAATTAACATATCTTGACATCCGTACGGTCGGACATAGAACAACTCATTTAAAAAAATTATTCGGATGTTCGGGTAACATTCTCGTTTCATGGAGTACGCCTTTTACTAGATTTTCTTTATAAAGTCATGCACTGAATGTTCTGAAATTTTTAAATATTTTTTCACAAGCCCAAAATCAACATATCTTGACATCCGTACGGTTGGATCCTAGAACAGCTCATTTAAAAAAATTATTCGGACGTTCGGGTAAAATTCACGATTCAGGGAGTACACTTTTACTAGATTTTAAATATAAAAACATGCATGAAATGTTCGGGAATTTTTAAATATTTTTTCAAAAGCCCAAAATTAACATATCTTGATATCCGTACGGTTGGATCTTAGAATAGCTCATTCAAAAAAATTATTCGGACGTTCGGGTAACATTCTCGTTTCATGGAGTACGCCTTTTACTAGATTTTCCTTATAAAGTCATGCACAGAATGTTCGGGAATTTTTAAATATTTTTTCACAAGCCAAAAATCAACATATCTTGACATCCGTACGGTTGGATCCTAGAACAGCTCATTTAAAAAATTATTCGGACGTTCGGGTAAAATTCTCGATTCAGGGAGTACACCTTTACTAGATTTTCCATATAAAAACATGCATGAAATGTTCGGGAATTTTTAAATATTTTTTCAAAAGCCCAAAATTAACATATCTTGATATCCGTACGGTTGGATCTTAGAACAGCTCATTTAAAAAAATTATTCGGACGTTCGGGTAACATTCTCGTTTCATGGAGTACGCCTTTTACTAGATTTTCCTTATAAAGTCATGCACTGAATGTTCGGGAATTTTTAAATATTTTTTCACAAGCCCAAAATCAATATATCTTGACATCCGTACGGTTGGATCCTAGAACAGCACATTTAAAAAAATTATTCGGATGTTCGGGTAACATTATCGTTTCATGGAGTACGCCTTTTACAGGATTTTCTATTTAAAGTCATGCACGGAATGTTCGGGAATTTTTAAATATTTTTTCAGAAGCCCAAAATTAACATATCTTGACATCCGTACGGTTGGATCATAGAACAGCTCATTTAAAAAAAAATTCGGATGTTCGGGTAACATTCTCGATTCAGGTAGTACGACTTTACTAGATTTTCCATATAAAGTCCTGCACGGAATGTTCGAGAATTTTTAAATATTTTTTCAAAAGCCCAAAATTAACATATCTTGACATCCGTACGGTCGGATCATAGAACAGCTCATTTAAAAAAATTATTCAGACGTTCGGGTAACATTCTCATTTCATGGACTACGCCTTTTACTAGATTTTCCTTATAAAGTCATGCACTGAATGTTCTGGAATTTTTAAATATTTTTTCACAAGCCCAAAATCAACATATCTTGACATCCGTATGGTTGGATCCTAGAACAGCTCATTTAAAAAAATTATTCGGACGTTCGGGTAAAATTCTCGATTCAGGGAGTACACCTTTACTAGATTTTAAATACAAAAACATGCATGAAATGTTCGGGAATTTTTAAATATTTTTTCAAAAGCCCAAAATTCACATATCTTGATATCCGTACGGTTGGATCTTAGAACAGCTCATTTAAAAAAATTATTCGGACATTCGGGTAACATTCTCGTTTCATGGAGTACGCCTTTTACTAGATTTTCCTTATAAAGTCATGCACTGAATGTTCGGGAATTTTTAAATATTTTTTCACAAGCCCAAAATCAATATATCTTGACATCCGTACGGTTGGATCCTAGAACAGCACATTTAAAAAAATTATTCGGATGTTCCGGTAACATTCTCGTTTCATGGAGTACGCCTTTTACTAGATTTTCCATATAAAGTCATGCACGGAATTTTCGGGAATTTTTAAATATTTTTTCACAAGCCCAAAATTAACATATCTTGACATCCGTACGGTTGGATCATAGAACAGCTCATATAAAAAAATTATTCAGACGTTCCGGTAACATTCTCGATTCAGGGAGTACGACTTTACTAGATTTTCCATATAAAGTCCTGCACGGAATGTTCGGGAATTTTTAAATATTTTTTCAAAAGCCCAAAATTAACATATCTTGATATCCGTACGGTTGGATCTTAGAACAGCTCATTTAAAAAAATTATTCGGACGTTCGGGTAACATTCTCGTTTCATGGAGTACGCCTTTTACTAGATTTTCCTTATAAAGTCATGCACTGAATGTTCGGGAATTTTTAAATATTTTTTCACAAGCCCAAAATCAATATATCTTGACATCCGTACGGTTGGATCCTAGAACAGCACATTTAAAAAAATTATTCGGATGTTCCGGTAACATTCTCGTTTCATGGAGTACGCCTTTTACTAGATTTTCTATATAAAGTCATGCACGGAATGTTCGGGAATTTTTAAATATTTTTTCAGAAGCCCAAAATTAACATATCTTGACATCCGTACGGTTGGATCATAGAACAGCTCATTTAAAAAAAAATCGGACGTTCGGGTATCATTCTCGATTCAGGGAGTACGACTTTACTAGATTTTCCATATAAAGTCCTGCACGGAATGTTCGGGAATTTTTAAATATTTTTTCAAAAGCCCAAAATTAACATATCTTGACATCCGTACGGTCGGACATAGAACAACTCATTTAAAAAAATTATTCGGACGTTCGGGTAACATTCTCGTTTCATGGAGTACGCCTTTTACTAGATTTTATTTATAAAGTCATGCACTGAATGTTCTGAAATTTTTAAATATTTTTTCACAAGCCCAAAATCAACATATCTTGACATCCGTACGGTTGGATCCTAGAACAGCTCATTTAAAAAAATTATTCGGACGTTCGGGTAAAATTCTCGATTCAGGGAGTACACTTTTACTAGATTTTAAATATAAAAACATGCATGAAATGTTCGGGAATTTTTAAATATTTTTTCAAAAGCCCAAAATTAACATATCTTGATATCCGTACGGTTGGATCTTAGAAAAGCTCATTCAAAAAAATTATTCGGACATTCGGGTAACATTCTCGTTTCATGGAGTACGCCTTTTACTAGATTTTCCTTATAAAGTCATGCACGGAATGTTCGGGAATTTTTAAATATTTTTTCACAAGCCAAAAATCAACATATCTTGACATCCGTACGGTTGGATCCTAGTACAGGTCATTTAAAAAAATTATTCGGACGTTCGGGTAAAATTCTCGATTCAGGGAGTACACCTTTACTAGATTTTCCATATAAAAACATGCATGAAATGTTCGGGAATTTTTAAATATTTTTTCAAAAGCCCAAAATTAACATATCTTGATATCCGTACGGTTGGATCTTAGAACAGCTCATTTAAAAAAATTATTCGGACGTTCGGGTAACATTCTCGTTTCATGGAGTACGCCTTTTACTAGATTTTCCTTATAAAGTCATGCACTGAATGTTCGGGAATTTTTAAATATTTTTTCACAAGCCCAAAATCAATATATCTTGACATCCGTACGGTTGGATCCTAGAACAGCACATTTAAAAAAATTATTCGGATGTTCCGGTAACATTCTCGTTTCATGGAGTACGTCTTTTACTAGATTTTCTATATAAAGTCATGCACGGAATGTTCGGGAATTTTTAAATATTTTTTCAGAAGCCCAAAATTAACACATCTTGACATCCGTACGGTTGGATCATAGAACAGCTCATTTAAAAAAAAATTCGGACGTTCGGGTATCATTCTCGATTCAGGGAGTACGACTTTACTAGATTTTCCATATAAAGTCCTGCACGGAATGTTCGGGAATTTTTAAATATTTTTTCAAAAGCCCAAAATTAACATATCTTGACATCCGTACGGTCGGACATAGAACAACTCATTTAAAAAAATTATTCGGATGTTCGGGTAACATTCTCGTTTCATGGAGTACGCCTTTTACTAGATTTTCTTTATAAAGTCATGCACTGAATGTTCTGAAATTTTTAAATATTTTTTCACAAGCCCAAAATCAACATATCTTGACATTCGTACGGTTGGATCCTAGAACAGCTCATTTAAAAAAATTATTCGGACGTTCGGGTAAAATTCACGATTCAGGGAGTACACTTTTACTAGATTTTAAATATAAAAACATGCATGAAATGTTCGGGAATTTTTAAATATTTTTTCAAAAGCCCAAAATTAACATATCTTGATATCCGTACGGTTGGATCTTAGAATAGCTCATTCAAAAAAATTATTCGGACGTTCGGGTAACATTCTCGTTTCATGGAGTACGCCTTTTACTAGATTTTCCTTATAAAGTCATGCACGGAATGTTCGGGAATTTTTAAATATTTTTTCACAAGCCAAAAATCAACATATCTTAACATCCGTACGGTTGGATCCTAGAACAGCTCATTTAAAAAATTATTCGGACGTTCGGGTAAAATTCTCGATTCAGGGAGTACACCTTTACTAGATTTTCCATATAAAAACATGCATGAAATGTTCGGGAATTTTTAAATATTTTTTCAAAAGCCCAAAATTAACATATCTTGATATCCGTACGGTTGGATCTTAGAACAGCTCATTTAAAAAAATTATTCGGACGTTCGGGTAACATTCTCGTTTCATGGAGTACGCCTTTTACTAGATTTTCCTTATAAAGTCATGCACTGAATGTTCGGGAATTTTTAAATATTTTTTCACAAGCCCAAAATCAATATATCTTGACATCCGTACGGTTGGATCCTAGAACAGCACATTTAAAAAAATTATTCGGATGTTCGGGTAACATTATCGTTTCATGGAGTACGCCTTTTACTAGATTTTCTATTTAAAGTCATGAACGGAATGTTCGGGAATTTTTAAATATTTTTTCAGAAGCCCAAAATTAACATATCTTGACATCCGTACGGTTGGATCATAGAACAGCTCATTTAAAAAAAAATTCGGATGTTCGGGTAACATTCTCGATTCAGGTAGTACGACTTTACTAGATTTTCCATATAAAGTCCTGCACGGAATGTTCGAGAATTTTTAAATATTTTTTCAAAAGCCCAAAATTAACATATCTTGACATCCGTACGGTCGGATCATAGAACAGCTCATTTAAAAAAATTATTCAGACGTTCGGGTAACATTCTCATTTCATGGACTACGCCTTTTACTAGATTTTCCTTATAAAGTCATGCACTGAATGTTCTGGAATTTTTAAATATTTTTTCACAAGCCCAAAATCAACATATCTTGACATCCGTACGGTTGGATCCTAGAATAGCTCATTTAAAAAAATTATTCGGACGTTCGGGTAAAATTCTCGATTCAGGGAGTACACCTTTACTAGATTTTAAATACAAAAACATGCATGAAATGTTCGGGAATTTTTAAATATTTTTTCAAAAGCCCAAAATTCACATATCTTGATATCCGTACGGTTGGATCTTAGAACAGCTCATTTAAAAAAATTATTCGGACATTCGGGTAACATTCTCGTTTTATGGAGTACGCCTTTTACTAGATTTTCCTTATAAAGTCATGCACTGAATGTTCGGGAATTTTTAAATATTTTTTCACAAGCCCAAAATCAATATATCTTGACATCCGTACGGTTGGATCCTAGAACAGCACATTTAAAAAAATTATTCGGATGTTCCGGTAACATTCTCGTTTCATGGAGTACGCCTTTTACTAGATTTTCCATATAAAGTCATGCACGGAATTTTCGGGAATTTTTAAATATTTTTTCACAAGCCCAAAATTAACATATCTTGACATCCGTATGGTTGGATCATAGAACAGCTCATATAAAAAAATTATTCAGACGTTCCGGTAACATTCTCGATTCAGGGAGTACGACTTTACTAGATTTTCCATATAAAGTCCTGCACGGAATGTTCGGGAATTTTTAAATATTTTTTCAAAAGCCCAAAATTAACATATCTTGACATCCGTACGGTCGGACATAGAACAACTCTTTTAAAAAAATTATTCGGACGTTCGGGTAACATTCTCGTTTCATGGAGTACGCCTTTTACTAGATTTTCCTTATAAAGTCATGCACTGAATGTTCTGGAATTTTTAAATATTTTTTCACAAGCCCAAAATCAACATATCTTGACATCCGTACGGTTGGATCCTAGAACAGCTCATTTAAAAAAATTATTCGGACGTTCGGGTAAAATTCTCGATTCAGGGAGTACACCTTTACTAAATTTTAAATATAAAAACATGCATGAAATGTTCGGGAATTTTTAAATATATTTTCAAAAGCCCAAAATTAACATATCTTGATATCCGTACGGTTGGATCTTAGAACAGCTCATTTAAAAAAATTATTCGGACGTTCGGGTAACATTCTCGTTTCATGGAGTACGCCTTTTACTAGATTTTCCTTATAAAGTCATGCACTGAATGTTCGGGAATTTTTAAATATTTTTTCACAAGCCCAAAATCAATATATCTTGACATCCGTACGGTTGGATCCTAGAACAGCACATTTAAAAAAATTATTCGGATGTTCCGGTAACATTATCGTTTCATGGAGTACGCCTTTTACTAGATTTTCTATTTAAAGTCATGCACGGAATGTTCGGGAATTTTTAAATATTTTTTCAGAAGCCCAAAATTAACATATCTTGACATCCGTACGGTTGGATCATAGAACAGCTCATTTAAAAAAAAATTCGGACGTTCGGGTAACATTCTCGATTCAGGTAGTACGACTTTACTAGATTTTCCATATAAAGTCCTGCACGGAATGTTCGGGAATTTTTAAATATTTTTTCAAAAGCCCAAAATTAACATATCTTGACATCCGTACGGTCGGACATAGAACAACACTTTTAAAAAAATTATTCGGACGTTCGGGTAACATTCTCGTTTCATGGAGTACGCCTTTTACTAGATTTTCCTTATAAAGTCATGCACTGAATGTTCTGGAATTTTTAAATATTTTTTTACAAACCCAAAATCAACATATCTTGACATCCGTACGGTTGGATCCTAGAACAGCTCATTTAAAAAAATTATTCGGACGTTCGGGTAAAATTCTCGATTCAAGGAGTACACCTTTACTAAATTTTAAATATAAAAACATGCATGAAATGTTCGGGAATTTTTAAATATATTTTCAAAAGCCCAAAATTAACATATCTTGATATCCGTACGGTTGGATCTTAGAACAGCTCATTTAAAAAAATTATTCGGATGTTCCGGTAACATTCTCGTTTCATGGAGTACCCCTTTTACTAGATTTTCCTTATAAAGTCATGCACGGAATGTTCGGGAATTTTTAAATATTTTTTCACAAGCCCAAAATTAACATATCTTGACATCCTTACGGTTGGATCCTAGAACAGCTCATTTAAAAAAATTATTCAGACGTTTGGGTAAAATTCTCGATTCAGGGAGTACACCTTTACTAGATTTTCCATATAAAAACATGCATGAAATGTTCCGGAATTTTTAAATATTTTTTCAAAAGCCCAAAATTGACATATCTTGATATCCGTACGGTTGGATCTTAGAACAACTCATTTAAAAAAATTATTCGGACGTTCGGGTAACATTCTCGTTTCATGGAGTACGCATTTTACTAGATTTTCCTTATAAAGTCATGCAGTGAATGTTGGGAATTTTTAAATATTTTTTCACAAGCCCAAAATCAATATATCTTGACATCCGTACGGTTGGATCCTAGAACAACACATTTAAAAAAATTATTCGGATGTTCCGGTAATATTCTCGTTTCATGGAGTACGCCGTTTACTAGATTTTCTATATACAGTCATGCACGGAATGTTCGGGAATTTTTAAATATTTTTTCAGAAGCCCAAAATTAACATATCTTGACATCCGTATGGTTGGATCATAGAACAACTCATTTTAAAAAAAAATTCGGACGTTCGGGTAACATTCTCGTTTCATGGAATACGCCTTTTACTAGATTTTCCTTATAAAGTCATGCACTAAATGTTCTGGAATTTTTAAATATTTTTTTACAAGCCCAAAATCAACATATCTTGACATCCGTACGGTTGGATCCTAGAACAGCTCATTTAAAAAAATTATTCGGACGTTCGGGTAAAATTCTCGATTCAGGGAGTACACCTTTACTAGATTTTAAATATAAAAACATGCATGAAATGTTCGGGAATTTTTAAATATTTTTTCAAAAGCCCAAAATTAAGATATCTTGATATCCGTACGGTTGGATCTTAGAACAGCTCATTTAAAAAAATTATTCGGACGTTCGGGTAACATTCTCGTTTCATGGAGTACGCCTTTTACTAGATTTTCCTTATAAAGTCATGCACTGAATGTTCGGGAATTTTTAAATATTTTTCACAAGCCCAAAATCAATATATCTTGACATCCGTACGGTTGGATCCTAGAACAGCACATTTAAAAAAATTATTCGGATATTCCGGTAACATTCTCGTTTCATGGAGTATGCCTTTTACTAGATTTTCCATATAAAGTCATGCACGGAATGTTCGCGAATTTTTAAATATTTTTTCACAACCACAAAATTAACATATCATGACATCCGTACGGTTGGATCATAGAACAGCTCATATAAAAAAATTATTCAGACGTTCCGGTAATATTCTTGTTTCAGGTAGTACGCCTTTTACTGGATTTTCCTTATAAAGTAATGCACAGAATGTTCGGGAAGTTTTAAATATTTTTTCACAAACCCAAAATCAACTTATCTTGACATCCGTACGGTTGGATCGTCGGACAACTCATTTAAAAAAATTATTCGGACGTTCGGGTTACATTCTCATTTCAGGGAGTACGCCTTTTACTAGATTTTCCTTATAAAGTCATGCACGAAATGTTCGGAAAGTTTTCAATATTTTTTCACATGCCCAAAATCAATTTATCTTGACATCCATACGGTTAGATCGTCGGACAACTCATTTAAAAAAATTATTCGGACATTCGGGTAATATTCTCATTTCAGGGAGTACGCCTTTTACTAGATTTTCCTTATGAAGTCATGCACAGAATGTTCGGGAAGTTTTAAATATTTTTTCACAAGCCCAAAATCAACTTATCTTGACATCTATATGGTTGGATCATCGAACAGCTCATTTAAAAAATTATCCGGACGTTCGGGTAACATTCTCGTTTCAGGGAGTAAGCCTTTTACTAGATTTTCCTTATAAAGTCATGAACGGAATGTTCAAGAATTTTTAAATATTTTTTCACCAGCCCAAAATTAATATTTCTTGACATCCGTACGGTTGGATCATAGAACAACTCATTTAAAAAAATTATTCGGACGTTCGGGTAAAATTCTCGATTCAGGGAGTACACCTTTACTAGATTTTCCATATAAAAACATGCATGAAATGTTCGGGAATTTTTAAATATTTTTTCAAAAGCCCAAAATTAACATATCTTGACATCCGTACGGTTGGATCTTTGAACAGCTCATTTAAAAAAATTATTCGGACGTTCGGGTAACATTCTCGTTTCATCGAGTGCGCCTTTTACTAGATTTTCCTTATAAAGTCATGCACTGAATGTTCGGGAATTTTTAAATATTTTTTCGCAAGCCCAAAATCAATATATCTTGACATCCGTACGGTTGGATCCTAGAATAGCACATTTAAAAAAATTATTCGGATGTTCCGGTAACATTCTCGTTTCATGGAGTACCCCTTTTACTAGATTTTCCATATAAAGTCATGCACGGAATGTTCGGGAATTTTTAAATATTTTTTCACAAGCCCAAAATCAACATATCTTGACATCCATACGGTTGTATCCTAGAACAGCTCATTTAAAAAAATTATTCAGACGTTCGGGTAAAATTCTCGATTTAGGGAGTACACCTTTACTAGATTTTCTATATAAAAACATGCATGAAATGTTCCGGAATTTTTAAATATTTTTTCAAAAGCCCAAAATTAACATATCTTGATATCCGTACGGTTGGATCTTAGAACAGCTCATTTAAAAAAATTATTCGGACGTTCGGGTAACATTCTCGTTTCATGGAGTACGCCTTTTACTAGATTTTCCTTATAAAGTCATGCACTGAATGTTCGGGAATTTTTAAATATTTTTCACAAGCCCAAAATCAATATATCTTTACATCCGTACGGTTGGATCCTAGAACAACACATTTAAAAAAATTATTCGGATATTCCGGTAACATTCTCGTTTCATGGAGTATGCCTTTTACTAGATTTTCCATATAAAGTCATGCACGGAATGTTCGGGAATTTTTAAATATTTTTTCACAAGCACAAAATTAACATATCTTGACATCCGTACGGTTGGATCTTAGAACAGCTCATTTAAAAAAATTATTCGGACGTTCGGGTAACATTCTCGTTTCATGGAGTACGCCTTTTACTAGATTTTCCATATAAAGTCATGCACGGAATGTTCGGGAATTTTTAAATATTTTTTCACAAGCCAAAAATCAACATATCTTGATATCCGTACGGTTGGATCCTAGAACAGCTCATTTAAAAAAATTATTCGGACGTTCGGGTAAAATTCTCGATTCAGGGAGTACACCTTTACTAGATTTTCCATATAAAAACATGCATGAAATGTTCGGGAATTTTTAAATATTTTTTCAAAAGCCCAAAATTAACATATCTTGATATCCGTACGGTTGGATCTTAGAACAACTCATTTAAAAAAATTATTCAGACGTTCGGGTAACATTCTCGTTTCATGGAGTACGCCGTTTACTAGATTTTCCTTATAAAGTCATGCATTGAATGTTCGGGAATTTTTAAATATTTTTTCACAAGCCCAAAATCAATATATCTTGACCTCCGTACGGTTGGATCCTAGAACAGCACATTTAAAAAAATTATTCGGATGTTCCGGTAACATTATCGTTTCATGGAGTACGCCTTTTACTAGATTTTCTATTTAAAGTCATGCACGGAATGTTCGGGAATTTTTAAATATTTTTTCAGAAGCCCAAAATTAACATATCTTGACATCCGTACGGTTAGATCATAGAACAGCTCATTTAAAAAAAAATTCGGACGTTCGGGTAACATTCTCGATTCAGGTAGTACGACTTTACTAGATTTTCCATATAAAGTCCTGCACGGAATGTTCGAGAATTTTTAAATATTTTTTCAAAAGCCCAAAATTAACATATCTTGACATCCGTACGGTCGGATCATAGAACAGCTCATTTAAAAAAATTATTCGGACGTTCGGGTAACATTCTCGTTTCATGGACTACGCCTTTTACTAGATTTTCCTTATAAAGTCATGCACTGAATGTTCTGGAATTTTTAAATATTTTTTCACAGGCCCAAAATCAACATATCTTGACATCCGTACGGTTGGATCCTAGAACAGCTCATTTAAAAAAATTATTCGGACGTTCGGGTAAAATTCTCGATTCAGGGAGTACACCTTTACTAGATTTTAAATACAAAAACATGCATGAAATGTTCGGGAATTTTTAAATATTTTTTCAAAAGCCCAAAATTCACATATCTTGATATCCGTATGGTTGGATCTTAGAACAGCTCATTTAAAAAAATTATTCGGACATTCGGGTAACATTCTCGTTTCATGGAGTACGCCTTTTACTAGATTTTCCTTATAAAGTCATGCACTGAATGTTCGGGAATTTTTAAATATTTTTTCACAAGCCCAAAATCAATATATCTTGACATCCGTACGGTTGGATCCTAGAACAGCACATTTAAAAAAATTATTCGGATGTTCCGGTAACGTTCTCGTTTCATGGAGTACGCCTTTTACTAGATTTTCCATATAAAGTCATGCACGGAATTTTCGGGAATTTTTAAATATTTTTCACAAGCCCAAAATTAACATTTCTTGACATCCGTACGGTTGGATCATAGAACAGCTCATATAAAAAAATTATTCAGACGTTCCGGTAACATTCTCGATTCAGGGAGTACGACTTTACTAGATTTTCCATGTAAAGTCCTGCACGGAATGTTCGGGAATTTTTAAATATTTTTTCAAAAGCCCAAAATTAACATATCTTGACATCCGTACGGTTGGACATAGAACAACTCTTTTAAAAAAATTATTCGGACATTCGGGTAACATTCTCGTTTCATGGAGTACGCCTTTTACTACATTTTCCTTATAAAGTCATGCACTGAATGTTCTGGAATTTTTAAATATTTTTTCACAAGCCCAAAATCAACATATCTTGACATCCGTATGGTTGGATCCTAGAACAGCTCATTTAAAAAAATTATTCGGACGTTCGGGTAAAATTCTCGATTCAGGGAGTACACCTTTACTAAATTTTAAATATAAAAACATGCATGAAATGTTCGGGAATTTTTAAATATATTTTCAAAAGCCCAAAATTAACATATCTTGATATCCGTACGGTTGGATCTTAGAACAGCTCATTTAAAAAAATTATTCGGATGTTCGGGTAACATTCTCGTTTCATGGAGTACGCCTTTTACTAGATTTTCCTTATATAGTCATGCACTGAATGTTCGGGAATTTTTAAATATTTTTTCACAAGCCCAAAATCAATATATCTTGACATCCGTACGGTTGGATCCTAGAATAGCACATTTAAAAAAATTATTCGGATGTTTCGGTAACATTCTCGTTTAATGGAGTACCCCTTTTACTAGATTTTCCATATAAAGTCATGCACGGAATGTTCGGGAATTTTTAAATATTTTTTCACAAGTCCAAAATCAACATATCTTGACATCCGTACGGTTGGATCCTAGAACAGCTCATTTAAAAAAATTATTCAGACGTTCGGGTAAAATTCTCGATTCAGGGAGTACACCTTTACTAGATTTTCCATATAAAAACATGCATGAAATGTTCCGGAATTTTTAAATATATTTTCAAAAGCCCAAAATTAACATATCTTGATATCCGTACGGTTGGATCTTAGAACAACTCATTTAAAAAAATTATTCGGACGTTCGGGTAACATTCTCGTTTCATGGAGTACGCCTTTTACTAGATTTTCCTTATAAAGTCATGCACTGAATGTTCGGGAATTTTTAAATATTTTTTCACAAGCCCAAAATCAATATATCTTGACATCCGTACGGTTGGATCCTAGAACAACACATTTAAAAAAATTATTCGGATGTTCCGGTAATATTCTCGTTTCATGGAGTACGCCGTTTACTAGATTTTCTATATACAGTCATGCACGGAATGTTCGGGAATTTTTAAATATTTTTTCAGAAGCCCAAAATTAACATATCTTGACATCCGTATGGTTGGATCATAGAACAACTCATTTTAAAAAAAATTCGGACGTTCGGGTAACATTCTCGATTCAGGGAGTACGACTTTACTTGATTTTCCATATAAAGTCCTGCACGGAATGTTCGAGAATTTTTAAATATTTTTGCAAAAGCCCAAAATTAACATATCTTGAAATCCGTACGGTCGGATCATAGAACAGCTCATTTAAAAAAATTATTCGGACGTTCGGGTAACATTCTCGTTTCATGGAATACGCCTTTTACTAGATTTTCCTTATAAAGTCATGCACTAAATGTTCTGGAATTTTTAAATATTTTTTTACAAGCCCAAAATCAACATATCTTGACATCCGTATGGTTGGATCCTAGAACAGCTCATTTAAAAAAATTATTCGGACGTTCGGGTAAAATTCTCGATTCAGGGAGTACACCTTTACTAGATTTTAAATATAAAAACATGCATGAAATGTTCGGGAATTTTTAAATATTTTTTCAAAAGCCCAAAATTAAGATATCTTGATATCCGTACGGTTGGATCTTTGAACAGCTCATTTAAAAAAATTATTCGGACGTTCGGGTAACATTCTCGTTTCATGGAGTACGCCTTTTACTAGATTTTCCTTATAAAGTCATGCACTGAATGTTCGGGAATTTTTAAATATTTTTCACAAGCCCAAAATCAATATATCTTGACATCCGTACGGTTGGATCCTAGAACAGCACATTTAAAAAAATTATTCGGATACTCCGGTAACATTCCCGTTTCATGGAGTATGCCTTTTACTAGATTTTCCATATAAAGTCATGCACGGAATGTTCGGGAATTTTTAAATATTTTTTCACAAGCACAAAATTAACATATCATGACATCCGTACGGTTGGATCATAGAACAGCTCATATAAAAAAATTATTCAGACGTTCCGCTAATATTCTTGTTTCAGGTAGTACGCCTTTTACTGGATTTTCCTAATAAAGTCATGCACAGAATGTTCGGGAAGTTTTAAATATTTTTTCACAAACCCAAAATAAACTTATCTTGACATCCGTACGGTTGGATCGTCGGACAACTCATTTAAAAAAATTATTCGGACGTTCGGGTTACATTCTCATTTCAGGGAGTACGCCTTTTACTAGATTTTCCTTATAAAGTCATGCACGAAATGTTCGGGAAGTTTTCAATATTTTTTCACATGCCCAAAATCAATTTATCTTGACATCCGTATGGTTGGATCGTCGGACAACTCATTTAAAAAAATTATTCGGACATTCGGGTAATATTCTCATTTCAGGGAGTACGCCTTTTACTAGATTTTTCTTATGAAGTCATGCACGAAATGTTCAGGAAGTTTTAAATATTTTTTCACAAGCCCAAAATCAACTTATCTTGACATCTATATGGTTGGATCATCGAACAGCTCATTTAAAAAATTATCCGGATGTTCGGGTAACATTCTCGTTTCAGGGAGTAAGCCTTTTACTAGATTTTCCTTATAAAGTCATGAACGGAATGTTCAGGAATTTTTAAATATTTTTTCACCAGCCCAAAATTAATATTTCTTGACATCCGTACGGTTGGATCATAGAACAACTCATTTAAAAAAATTATTCGGACGTTCGGGTAAAATTCTCGATTCAGGGAGTACACCTTTACTAGATTTTCCATATAAAAACATGCATGAAATGTTCGGGAATTTTTAAATATTTTTTCAAAAGCCCAAAATTAACATATCTTGACATCCGTACGGTTGGATCTTTGAACAGCTCATTTAAAAAAATTATTCGGACGTTCGGGTAACATTCTCGTTTCATCAAGTGCGCCTTTTACTAGATTTTCCTTATAAAGTCATGCACTGAATGTTCGGGAATTTTTAAATATTTTTTCGCAAGCCCAAAATCAATATATCTTGACATCCGTACGGTTGGATCCTAGAATAGCACATTTAAAAAAATTATTCGGATGTTCCGGTAACATTCTCGTTTCATGGAGTACCCCTTTTACTAGATTTTCCATATAAAGTCATGCACGGAATGTTCGGGAATTTTTAAATATTTTTTCACAAGCCCAAAATCAACATATCTTGACATCCGTACGGTTGTATCCTAGAACAGCTCATTTAAAAAAATTATTCAGACGTTCGGGTAAAATTCTCGATTCAGGGAGTACACCTTTACTAGATTTTCCATATAAAAACATGCATGAAATGTTCCGGAATTTTTAAATATTTTTTCAAAAGCCCAAAATTAACATATCTTGATATCCGTACGGTTGGATTTTAGAACAGCTCATTTAAAAAAATTATTCGGACGTTCGGGTAACATTCTCGTTTCATGGAGTACGCCTTTTACTAGATTTTCCTTATAAAGTCATGCACTGAATGTTCGGGAATTTTTAAATATTTTTCACAAGCCCAAAATCAATATATCTTTACATCCGTACGGTTGGATCCTAGAACAGCACATTTAAAAAAATTATTCGGATATTCCGGTAACATTCTCGTTTCATGGAGTATGCCTTTTACTAGATTTTCCATATAAAGTCATGCACGGAATGTTCGGGAATTTTTAAATATTTTTTCACAAGCACAAAATCAATATATCTTTACATCCGTACGGTTGGATCCTAGAATAACACATTTAAAAAAATTATTCGGATGTTCCGGTAATATTCTCGTTTCATGGAGCACGCCGTTTACTAGATTTTCTATATACAGTCATGCACAGAATGTTCGGGAATTTTTAAATATTTTTTCAGAAGCCCAAAATTAACATATCTTGACATCCGTATGGTTGGATCATAGAACAGCTCATTTTAAAAAAAATTCGGACGTTCGGGTAACATTCTCGATTCAGGGAGTACGACTTTACTTGATTTTCCATATAAAGTCCTGCACGGAATGTTCGAGAATTTTTAAATATTTTTTCAAAAGCCCAAAATTAACATATCTTGACATCCGTACGGTCGGATCATAGAACAGCTCATTTAAAAAAATTATTCGGACGTTCGGGTAACATTCTCGTTTCATGGAATACGCCTTTTACTAGATTTTCCTTATAAAGTCATGCACTAAATGTTCTGGAATTTTTAAATATTTTTTTACAAGCCCAAAATCAACATATCTTGACATCCGTATGGTTGGATCCTAGAACAGCTCATTTAAAAAAATTATTCGGACGTTCGGGTAAAATTCTCGATTCAGGGAGTACACCTTTACTAGATTTTAAATATAAAAACATGCATGAAATGTTCGGGAATTTTTAAATATTTTTTCAAAAGCCCAAAATTAAGATATCTTGATATCCGTACGGTTGGATCTTAGAACAGCTCATTTAAAAAAATTATTCGGACGTTCGGGTAACCTTCTCGTTTCATGGAGTACGCCTTTTACTAGATTTTCCTTATAAAGTCATGCACTGAATGTTCGGGAATTTTTAAATATTTTTTACAAGCCCAAAATCAATATATCTTGACATCCGTACGGTTGGATCCTAGAATAGCACATTTAAAAAAATTATTCGGATATTCCGGTAACATTCTCGTTCCATGGAGTATGCCTTTTACTAGATTTTCCATATAAAGTCATGCACGGAATGTTCGGGAATTTTTAAATATTTTTTCACAAGCACCAAATTAACATATCATGACATCCGTATTGTTGGATCATAGAACATCTCATATAAAAAAATTATTCAGACGTTCCGGTAATATTCTTGTTTCAGGGAGTACGCCTTTTACTGGATTTTCCTTATAAAGTCATGCACAGAATGTTCGGGAAGTTTTAAATATTTTTTCACAAACCCAAAATCAACTTATCTTGACATCCGTACGGTTGGATCGTCGGACAACTCATTTAAAAAAATTATTCGGACGTTCGGGTTACATTCTCATTTCAGGGAGTACGCCTTTTACTAGATTTTCTTATAAAGTCATGCACGAAATGTTCGGGAAGTTTTCAATATTTTTTCACATGCCCAAAATCAATTTATCTTGACATCCGTACGGTTGGATCGTCGGACAACTCATTTAAAAAAATTATTCGGACAGTCGGGTAATATTCTCATTTCAGGGAGTACGCCTTTTACTAGATTTTCCTTATGAAGTCATGCACGAAATGTTCAGGAAGTTTTAAATATTTTTTCACAAGCCCAAAATCAACTTATCTTGACATCTATATGGTTGGATCATCGAACAACTCATTTAAAAAATTATCCGGACGTTCGGGTAACATTCTCGTTTCAGGTAGTAAGCCTTTTACTAGATTTTCCTTATAAAGTCATGAACGGAATGTTCAGGAATTTTTAAATATTTTTTCACCAGCCCAAAATTAATATTTCTTGACATCCGTACGGTTGGATCATAGAACAACTCATTTAAAAAAATTATTCGGACGTTCGGGTAAAATTCTCGATTCAGGGAGTACACATTTACTAGATTTTCCATATAAAAACATGCATGAAATGTTCGGGAATTTTTAAATATTTTTTCAAAAGCCCAAAATTAACATATCTTGACATCCATACGGTTGGATCTTTGAACAGCTCATTTAAAAAAATTATTCGGACGTTCGGGTAACATTCTCGTTTCATCGAGTGCGCCTTTTACTAGATTTTCCTTATAAAGTCATGCACTGAATGTTCGGGAATTTTTAAATATTTTTTCGCAAGCCCAAAATCAATATATCTTGACATCCGTACGGTTGGATCCTAGAATAGCACATTTAAAAAAATTATTCGGATGTTCCGGTAACATTCTCGTTTCATGGAGTACCCCTTTTACTAGATTTTCCATATAAAGTCATGCACGGAATGTTCGGGAATTTTTAAATATTTTTTCACAAGCCCAAAATCAACATATCTTGACATCCGTACGGTTGTATCCTAGAACAGCTCATTTAAAAAAATTATTCAGACGTTCGGGTAAAATTCTCGATTCAGGGAGTACACCTTTACTAGATTTTCCATATAAAAACATGCATGAAATGTTCGGGAATTTTTAAATATTTTTTCAAAAGCCCAAAATTAAGATATCTTGATATCCGTACGGTTGGATCTTAGAACAGCTCATTTAAAAAAATTATTCGGACGTTCGGGTAACATTCTCGTTTCATGGAATACGGCTTTTACTAGATTTTCCTTATAAAGTCATGCACTAAATGTTCTGGAATTTTTAAATATTTTTTTACAAGCCCAAAATCAACATATCTTGACATCCGTATGGTTGGATCCTAGAACAGCTCATTTAAAAAAATTATTCGGACGTTCGGGTAAAATTCTCGATTCAGGGAGTACACCTTTACTAGATTTTAAATATAAAAACATGCATGAAATGTTCGGGAATTTTTAAATATTTTTTCAAAAGCCCAAAATTAAGATATCTTGATATCCGTACGGTTGGATCTTAGAACAGCTCATTTAAAAAAATTATTCGGACGTTCGGGTAACCTTCTCGTTTCATGGAGTACGCCTTTTACTAGATTTTCCTTATAAAGTCATGCACTGAATGTTCGGGAATTTTTAAATATTTTTTACAAGCGCAAAATCAATATATCTTGACATCCGTACGGTTGGATCCTAGAATAGCACATTTAAAAAAATTATTCGGATATTCCGGTAACATTCTCGTTCCATGGAGTATGCCTTTTACTAGATTTTCCATATAAAGTCATGCACGGAATGTTCGGGAATTTTTAAATATTTTTTCACAAGCACAAAATTAACATATCATGACATCCGTAGGGTTGGATCATAGAACATCTCAGATAAAAAAATTATTCAGACGTTCCGGTAATATTCTTGTTTCAGGGAGTACGCCTTTTACTGGATTTTCCTTATAAAGTCATGCACAGAATGTTCGGGAAGTTTTAAATATTTTTTCACAAACCCAAAATCAACTTATCTTGACATCCGTACGGTTGGATCGTCGGACAACTCATTTAAAAAAATTATTCGGACGTTCGGGTTACATTCTCATTTCAGGGAGTACGCCTTTTACTAGATTTTCTTATAAAGTCATGCACGAAATGTTCGGGAAGTTTTCAATATTTTTTCACATGCCCAAAATCAATTTATCTTGACATCCGTACGGTTGGATCGTCGGGCAACTCATTTAAAAAAATTATTCGGACAGTCGGGTAATATTCTCATTTCAGGGAGTACGCCTTTTACTAGATTTTCCTTATGAAGTCATGCACGAAATGTTCAGGAAGTTTTAAATATTTTTTCACAAGCCCAAAATCAACTTATCTTGACATCTATATGGTTGGATCATCGAACAGCTCATTTAAAAAATTATCCGGACGTTCGGGTAACATTCTCGTTTCAGGTAGTAAGCCTTTTACTAGATTTTCCTTATAAAGTCATGAACGGAATGTTCAGGAATTTTTAAATATTTTTTCACCAGCCCAAAATTAATATTTCTTGACATCCGTACGGTTGGATCATAGAACAACTCATTTAAAAAAATTATTCGGACGTTCGGGTAAAATTCTCGATTCAGGGAGTACACATTTACTAGATTTTCCATATAAAAACATGCATGAAATGTTCGGGAATTTTTAAATATTTTTTCAAAAGCCCAAAATTAACATATCTTGACATCCATACGGTTGGATCTTTGAACAGCTCATTTAAAAAAATTATTCGGACGTTCGGGTAACATTCTCGTTTCATCGAGTGCGCCTTTTACTAGATTTTCCTTATAAAGTCATGCACTAAATGTTCGGGAATTTTTAAATATTTTTTCGCAAGCCCAAAATCAATATATCTTGACATCCGTACGGTTGGATCCTAGAATAGCACATTTAAAAAAATTATTCGGATGTTCCGGTAACATTCTCGTTTCATGGAGTACCCCTTTTACTAGATTTTCCATATAAAGTCATGCACGGAATGTTCGGGAATTTTTAAATATTTTTTCACAAGCCCAAAATCAACATATCTTGACATCCGTACGGTTGTATCCTAGAACAGCTCATTTAAAAAAATTATTCAGATGTTCGGGTAAAATTCTCGATTCAGGGAGTACACCTTTACTAGATTTTCCATATAAAAACATGCATGAAATGTTCGGGAATTTTTAAATATTTTTTCAAAAGCCCAAAATTAAGATATCTTGATATCCGTACGGTTGGATCTTAGAACAGCTCATTTAAAAAAATTATTCGGACGTTCGGGTAACATTCTCGTTTCATGGAGTACGCCTTTTACTAGATTTTCCTTATAAAGTCATGCACTGAATGTTCGGGAATTTTTAAATATTTTTCACAAGCCCAAAATCAATATATCTTGACATCCGTACGGTTGGATCCTAGAACAGCACATTTAAAAAAATTATTCGGATATTCCGGTAACATTCTCGTTTCATGGAGTATGCCTTTTACTAGATTTTCCATATAAAGTCATGCACGGAATGTTCGGGAATTTTTAAATATTTTTTCACAAGCACAAAATTAACATATCATGACATCCGTAGGGTTGGATCATAGAACAGCTCATATAAAAAAATTATTCAGACGTTCCGGTAATATTCTTGTTTCAGGGAGTACGCCTTTTACTGGATTTTCCTTATAAAGTCATGCACAGAATGTTCGGGAAGTTTTAAATATTTTTTCACAAACCCAAAATCAACTTATCTTGACATCCGTACGGTTGGATCATCGGACAACTCATTTAAAAAAATTATTCGGACGTTCGGGTTACATTCTCATTTCAGGGAGTACGCCTTTTACTAGATTTTCCTTATAAAGTCATGCACGAAATGTTCGGGAAGTTTTCAATATTTTTTCACATGCCCAAAATCAATTTATCTTGACATCCGTACGGTTGGATCGTCGGACAACTCATTTAAAAAAATTATTCGGACAGTCGGGTAATATTCTCATTTCAGGGAGTACGCCTTTTACTAGATTTTCCTTATGAAGTCATGAACGAAATGTTCAGGAAGTTTTAAATATTTTTTCACAAGCCCAAAATCAACTTATCTTGACATCTATATGGTTGGATCATCGAACAGCTCATTTAAAAAATTATCCGGACGTTCGGGTAACATTCTCGTTTCAGGTAGTAAGCCTTTTACTAGATTTTCCTTATAAAGTCATGAACGGAATGTTCAGGAATTTTTAAATATTTTTTCACCAGCCCAAAATTAATATTTCTTGACATCCGTACGGTTGGATCATAGAACAACTCATTTAAAAAAATTATTCGGACGTACGGGTAAAATTCTCGATTCAGGGAGTACACATTTACTAGATTTTCCATATAAAAACATGCTTGAAATGTTCGGGAATTTTTAAATATTTTTTCAAAATCCCAAAATTAACATATCTTGACATCCATACGGTTGGATCTTTGAACAGCTCATTTAAAAAAATTATTCGGACGTTCGGGTAACATTCTCGTTTCATCGAGTGCGCCTTTTACTAGATTTTCCTTATAAAGTCATGCACTGAATGTTCGGGAATTTTTAAATATTTTGTCGCAAGCCCAAAATCAATATATCTTGACATCCGTACGGTTGGATCCTAGAATAGCACATTTAAAAAAATTATTCGGATGTTCCGGTAACATTCTCGTTTCATGGAGTACCCCTTTTACTAGATTTTCCATATAAAGTCATGCACGGAATGTTCGGGAATTTTTAAATATTTTTTCACAAGCCCAAAATCAACATATCTTGACATCCGTACGGTTGTATCCTAGAACAGCTCATTTAAAAAAATTATTCAGACGTTCGGGTAAAATTCTCGATTCCGGGAGTACACCTTTACTAGATTTTCCATATAAAAACATGCATGAAATGTTCCGGAATTTTTAAATATTTTTTCAAAAGCCCAAAATTAACATATCTTGATATCCGTACGGTTGGATCTTAGAACAGCTCATTTAAAAAAATTATTCGGACGTTCGGGTAACATTCTCGTTTCATGGAGTACGCCTTTTACTAGATTTTCCTTATAAAGTCATGCACTGAATGTTCGAGAATTTTTAAATATTTTTTCACAAGCCCAAAATCAATATATCTTGACATCCGTACGGTTGGATCCTAGAACAACACATTTAAAAAAATTATTCGGATGTTCCGGTAATATTCTCGTTTCATGGAGTACGCCGTTTACTAGATTTTCTATATACAGTCATGCACGGAATGTTCGGGAATTTTTAAATATTTTTTCAGAAGCCCAAAATTAACATATCTTGACATCCGTATGGTTGGATCATAGAACAGCTCATTTTAAAAAAAATTCGGACGTTCGGGTAACATTCTCGATTCAGGGAGTACGACTTTACTTGATTTTCCATATAAAGTCCTGCACGGAATGTTCGAGAATTTTTAAATATTTTTTCAAAAGCCCAAAATTAACATATCTTGATATCCGTACGGTTGGATCTTAGAACAGCTCATTTAAAAAAATTATTCGGACGTTCGGGTAACATTCTCGTTTCATGGAGTACGCCTTTTACTAGATTTTCCTTATAAAGTCATGCACTGAATGTTCGGGAATTTTTAAATATTTTTCACAAGCCCAAAATCAATATATCTTTACATCCGTACGGTTGGATCCTAGAACAGCACATTTAAAAAAATTATTCGGATATTCCGGTAACATTCTCGTTTCATGGAGTATGCCTTATACTAGATTTTCCATATAAAGTCATGCACGAAATGTTCGGGAATTTTTAAATATTTTTTCACAAGCACAAAATTAACATATCTTGACATCCGTATGGTTGGATCATAGAACAGCTCATATAAAAAAATTATTCAGACGTTCCGGTAATATTCTTGTTTCAGGGAGTACGCCTTTTACTGGATTTTCCTTATAAAGTCATGCACAGAATGTTCGGGAAGTTTTAAATATTTTTTCACAAACCCAAAATCAACTTATCTTGACATCCGTACGGTTGGATCGTCGGACAACTCATTTAAAAAAATTATTCGGACGTTCGGGTAACATTCTCATTTCAGGGAGTACGCCTTTTACTAGATTTTCCTTATAAAGTCATGCACGAAATGTTCGGGAAGTTTTCAATATTTTTTCACATGCCCAAAATCAATTTATCTTGACATCCGTACGGTTGGATCGTCGGACAACTCATTTAAAAAAATTATTCGGACATTCGGGTAATATTCTCATTTCAGGGAGTAAGCCTTTTACTAGATTTTCCTTATGAAGTCATGCACGAAATGTTCAGGAAGTTTTAAATATTTTTTCACAAGCCCAAAATCAACTTATCTTGACATCTATATGGTTGGATCATCGAACAGCTCATTTAAAAAATTATCCGGACGTTTGGGTAACATTCTCGTTTCAGGGAGTAAGCCCTTTACTAGATTTTCCTTATAAAGTCATGAACGGAATGTTCAGGAATTTTTAAATATTTTTTCACCAGCCCAAAATTAATATTTCTTGACATCCGTACGGTTGGATCATAGAACAACTCATTTAAAAAAATTATTCGGATGTTCGGGTAAAATTCTCGATTCAGGGAGTACACCTTTACTAGATTTTCCATATAAAAACATGCATGAAATGTTCAGGAATTTTTAAATATTTTTTAAAAAGCCCAAAATTAACATATCTTGACATCCGTACGGTTGGATCTTTGAACAGCTCATTTAAAAAAATTATTCGGACGTTCGGGTAACATTCTCGTTTCATCGAGTACGCCTTTTACTAGATTTTCCTTATAAAGTCATGCACTGAATGTTCGGGAATTTTTAAATATTTTTTCACAAGCCCAAAATCAATATATCTTGACATCCGTACGATTGGATCCTAGAACAGTACATTTAAAAAAATTATTCGGATGTTCCGGTAACATTCTCGTTTCATGGAGTACGCCTTTTACTAGATTTTCCATATAAAGTCCTGCACGGAATGTTCGGGAATTTTTAAATATTTTTTCAAAAGCCGAAAATTAACATATCTTGACATCCGTACGGTTGGATCATAGAACAGCTCATTTAAAAAAATTATTCGGACATTCCGGTAACATTCTCGTTTCAGGAAGTACGCCTTTTACTGGATTTTCCTTATAAAGTCATGCACTGAATGTTCGGGAATTTTTAAATATTTTTTCACAAGCCCAAAATCAACATATCTTGACATCCGTACGGTTGGATCCTCGAACAGCTCATTTAAAAAAATTATTCGGACGTTCGGGTAAAATTCTCGATTCAGGGAGTACACCTTTACTAGATTTTCCAAATAAAAACATGCATGAAATGTTCGGGAATTTTTAAATACTTTTTCAAAAGCCCAAAATTAACATATCTTGATATCCGTACGGTTGGATCTTAGAACAACTCATTTAAAAAAATTATTCGGACGTTCGGGTAACATTCTCGTTTCATAGAGTACGCCTTTTACTAGATTTTCCTTATAAAGTCATGCACTGAATGTTCGGGAATTTTTAAATATTTTTTCACAAGCCCAAAATTAACATATCTTGACATCCGTACGGTTGGATCATAGAACAGCTCATGTAAAAAAATTATTCAGACGTTCCGGTAACATTCTCGTTTCAGGGAGTACGCCTTTTACTGGATTTTCCTTATAAAGTTATGCACAGAATGTTCGGGAAGTTTTAAATATTTTTTCACAAACCCAAAATCAACTTATCTTGACATCCATATGGTTGGATCGTCGGACAACTCATTTAAAAAAATTATTCGGACGTTTGGGTAACATTCTCATTTCAGGGAGTACGCCTTTTACTAGATTTTCCTTATAAAGTCATGCACGAAATGTTCGGGAAGTTTTCAATATTTTTTCACAAGCCCAAAATCAACTTATCTTGACATCCGTACGGTTGGATCGTCGGACAACTCATTTAAAAAAATTATTCAGACGTTCAGGTAACATTCTCATTTCAGGGAGTACGCCTTTTACTAGATTTTCCTTATGAAGTCATGCACGAAATGTTCAGGAAGTTTTAAATATTTTTTCACAAGCCCAAAATCAACTTATCTTGACATCTGTACGGTTGGATCGTCGAACAACTCATTTAAAAAATTATCCGGACGTTCGGGTAACATTCTCGTTTCAGGGAGTAAGCCTTTTACTAGATTTTCCTTATAAAGTCATGAACGGAATGTTCAGGAATTTTTAAATATTTTTTCACAAGCCTAAAATTAATATATCTTGACATCCATACGGTTAGATCATAGAACAACTCATTTAAAAAAATTATTCGGACGTTCGGGTAAAATTCTCGATACAGGGAGTACACCTTTACTAGATTTTCCATAAAAAAACATGCATCAACTGTTCGTGTATTTTTAAATATTTTTTCAAAAGCCCAAAATTAACATATCTTGACATCCGTACGGTTGGATCTTTGAACAGCTCATTTAAAAAAATTATTCGGACGTTCGGGTAACATTCTCGTTTCATGGAGTACGCCTTTTACTAGATTTTCCTTATAAAGTCATGCACTGAATGTTCGGGAATTTTTAAATATTTTTTCACAAGCCCAAAATCAATATATCTTGACATCCGTACGGTTGGATCCTAGAACAGCACATTTAAAAAAATTATTCGGATGTTTGGGTAACATTCTCGTTTCATGGAGTACGCCTTTTACTAGATTTTCCATATAAAGTCATGCACAGAATGTTCGGGAATTTTTAAATATTTTTTCACAAGCCCAAAATTAACATATCTTGACATCCGTACGGTTGGATCATAGAACAGCTCATATAAAAAAATTATTCGGACGTTCCGATAACATTCTCGTTTCAGGGAGTACGCCTTTTACTGGATTTTCCTTATAAAGTCATGCACAGAATGTTCGGGAAGTTTAAATATTTTTTTACAAGCCCAAAAACAACTTATCTTGAAATCCGTATGGTTGGATCATCGAACAACTCATTTAAAAAAATTATTCGGACGTTCGGGTAACATTCTCATTTCAGGGAGTACACCTTTTACTAGATTTTCCTTATAAAGTCATGCACGAAATGTTCGGGAAGTTTTAAATATTTTTTCACAAACCCAAAATCAACTTATCTTGACATCCGTACGGTTGGATCATCGAACAGCTCATTTAAAAAATTATCCGGATGTTCGGGTAACATTCTCGTTTCAGGGAGTACGCCTTTTACTAGATTTTCCTTATAAAGTCATGAACGGAATGTTCAGGAATTTTTAAATATTTTTTCACAAGCCCAAAATAAAAATATCTTGACATCTGTACGGTTGGATCATCGCACAGGTCATTTAAAAAAATTATTCGGATGTTCGGGTAACATTCTCGTTTCATGGAGTACGCCTTTTACTAGATTTTCCTTATAAAGTCATGCACAGAATGTTAGGGAATTTTTAAATTTTTTTTCACAAGCCCAAAATCAACCTATCTTGACATTCGTACGGTTGGATCATCGAATAGCTCATTTTAAAAAATTATTCGAACGTTCGGGTAACATTCTTGTTTCATGGAGTACGCCTTTTACTAGATTTTCCTTATAAAGTCATGCACTGAATGTTCACGAATTTTTAAATATTTATTCCCAAGCCCAAAATCAATATAACTTGATATCCGTATGGTTGGATCGTCACACAGCTCATTTAGAAAAATTATTCGGAGGTTCGGGTAATATTCTCGTTTCAGGGAGTACGCCTTTTACTAGATTTTCCTTATAAAGTCATGCACGGAATGTTCGGGAATTTTTAAATAATTTTTCACAAGCCCAAAATCAACATAACTTGACATCCGTACGGTTGGATCGTGAAACAACTCATTTAAAAAAATTATTCGGACGTTCGGGTAACATTCTCGATTTAGGGAGTACGCCTTTACTAGATTTTCCATATAAAGTCATGCACGGAATGTTCGAGAATTTTTAAATATTTTTTTACAAGCCCAAAATTAACATATCTTGACATCCGTACGGTTGGATCATAGAACAGCTCATTTAAAATAATTATTCGGAAGTTCGGGTAACATTCTCGTTTCATTGAGTACGCCTTTTACTAGATTTTCCTTATAAAGTCATGCACTGTTTGTTCGGAAATTTTTAAATATTTTTTCTCCAGCCCAAAATCAATATAACTTGATATTCGTACGGTTGGATCGTCGCACAGCTCATTTTAAAAATAGTTCGGATGTTCGGGTAACATTCTCGTTTCAGGGAGTACGCCTTTTACTAGATTTTCCTTATAAAGTCCTGCACAGAATGTTCGGGAATTTTTAAATACGTTTTCACAAGACCAAAATCAACATATCTTGACATCCGTACGGTTGGATCATCGAACAGCTCATTTAAAAAAATTATTCGGACAATCGGGTAACATTCTCGATTCAGGTAGTACGCCTTTACTAGATTTTCCATATAAAGTCATGCACGGAATGTTCGGGAATTTTTAAATATTTTTTCACAAGCCCAAAATTAACATATCTTGACATCCGTACGGTTGGATCATAGAACAACTCATTTCAAAAATTTATTCGGACGTTCCGGTAACATTCTCGTTTCGGGGAGTACGCCTTTTACTGGATTTTCCTTATAAAGTCATCCACCGAATGTTCAGGAAGTTTTAAATATTTTTTCACAAGCCCAAAATCAACTTATCTTGACATCCATACGGTTGGATCGTCGGACAACTCATTTAAAAAATTATTCGGACGTTCGGGTAACATTCTCGTTTCAGGGAGTACGACTTTTACTAGATTTTCCTTTTAAAGTCATGCACGAAATGTTCGGGAAGTTTTTAATATTTTTTCACAAGCCCAAAATCAACTTATCTTGACATCCGTACGGTTGGATCGTCGGAAAGCTCATTTAAAAAAATTATTCGGATGTTCGGGTTACATTTTCGTTTCAGGGAGTACGCCTTTTACAAGATTTTCCTTATAAAGTCATGCATGAAATGTTCGGAAATTTTTAAATATTTTTTCACAAGCCCAAACTCAACATATCTTGACATCCATACGGTTGGATCGTCGAATAGCTCATTTAAAAAAATTATTCGGATGTTTGGGTAACATTCTCGTTTCAGGGAGTACGCTTTTTTATTGGATTTTCCTTATAAAGTCATGCACGGAATGTTCGGGAAGTTTTAAAAAAAATTCACCAGCCCAAAATCAACATAACTTGATATCCGTATGGTTGGATCGTCTAACAGCTCATTTAAAAAAATTATTCGGACGTTCGGGTAACATTCTCGTTTCAAGTAGTACGCCTTTTATTAGATTTTACTTATAAAGTCATGCACGGAATGTTCGACAATTTTTAAATATTTTTTCACATCCGAATGATCAAATCAAAGTCATATATAAAATATTCTAATTTTATAGGAAACGTGGAGGGTTGATAAAATTTATTTACACTAGAATGTCGAATTTGTTGAAAATTAATTTTTTGAACATATAGGACAACGGGTCTCGGGCAAAAATTGTTCTGTGAAATTACTTCAGACAATGGTATATTTGGTACACCGTTGTCCAATGATATTTTAACTAACACTTTCTTACATAATGGATTTCAATATAAACGCTTGTCCTACGTTAATTCAGGCAACAGTTTCGCGGAATTAGTTGTCGTTAGTCTGTTTAAACTATATTTTGAAAATACAAAATTTGAACACAGTTTTTACAATTTATTCTTTAATTTTGAAAAAAAATAATAGGAAAAATACTGATCGTCAGATTAAAGTAGAACTGAATTATAAATCGTTGATTTGAAATGAATTATTTTTTAAGTTCCCCCAATTTCATTCTTACCCATTTACTTTAACCTGTTACTTTGTTTACTCCATTACTTTGTCTCTAAAGACCTCAATACCAACACCGGCGATTTCAACTCAACACCGGCGATTTTCATTTCCCGTTCGACTCAACAACTCAACAGAGGTATTTAACACAACCCACACCTATATGTCAAATATATTTGGGGATTATGAAACCCTAAAACCCACACCCATATTTGGGGATTTGGGGTTTATATTTGGGGCATTTGAGTGATTGATTTGGGGTTTATATAACCATTTTTAGGGTTTTATTATTTGGGGTTTCTAAAACATGCTTCTTTTTTTCTTTTAATTACATCTCTGGTTTTAAAAAATATGTTGTTGATTCAGTCTTGAGTTTTCATTTATCTTGGATTTTGCATGCATTGAGTTATCTTGGATTTTGCATGCATTGAGTTACAAACATATATGTTTATAAATATGTATTAAGTTATGTATGTTTGTATGGGTGATTTTGGGGATATATTTATGATGAATGAATTTGTTTTGAGTATATATTTGTTGGATGTTTTAGTGTTAGGTGTTTTGTGTGAATAAACTATGTTTAATATATATTAAACATTTTTTTTAAATTAATTTGTATGAATAAACTTTACTTAATGTATATTAAACTCTATTTTTAGTGTTCAATCATCTATGTTTGATACTTATGTGTATGACAATGTATGTCGCTGTTAATATTGATTTTTATGTGTGTGTTGTATAGATTATGGTTAGTCCAAAAAAGAAGTCAAAGTCGAGAAAGAATGAGTCCCACAAGTTAGAATCGAATAGGATAGAGTCGAAGAGGACATACTCGAAAAGGACAGAGTCCAAAATAACAAAGTTTAAGACCACTCGATCTTCACCCAATCCAACTACCTCTACCATGAATGTGATTAAGGCTTTAAAGAAGACTAGGTCCTTAAACAACGAGACCCCCACTCCGTCTTGTTCTTCCCCAAAATCAGTGAAGCGGAAGCCCATATCTGAGAACTTACAAAAAGAAATACCTATTACCACCACTGACCATCCTCAAGGACTCAAGCTATTGAAGCGAGGTTGTGTGACGATGCACCAGATTCTAAGACGTAAGATGATGGGGATCAAACTTGCGGGTTCTTTTAATTCAAAAGGAGAGCCATATGGTAAAGCAGGGGCAGAGATGCAATCATATATTAGAGTTTTGGCAAGAACAAAAGCCCCAATCTGGCATGATTCCTGGAAGTCTGTTCCAAAAGACACACAGGAAAAGATTCGGGACTGTGTGCAGGTAAAAAAATGAAATAATCTAGTTGCTTATGTTCTTTCACTTGCTTGCATTTTTTTAATGATACTAATATTTCTTATGTATGTAGATGGCTTTCATTGTACCTCAATCAGCCAAGAAGATGGTTTTAATATTTGCATCTTCAAATTGGAGGGAGTTCAAATGTCGGCTCACCAAAGATTATATTCTTCTTTATCTGGATCAACCTGAAATTGTGGCACATCCTCCTGCAGATTATTCTTTTATTGAAAAGTATCATTGGGACATATTTGTTTCTGATCGCACGTCGAAGGAGTTTATGGTATGGTTCTATTTACCTTTACGTAATATTTTTTTGGCTAAATTTATATACAATATTTACTTAGTCGTGACCTTATTTAACCTCATTGATGCTTTTTATGAAGAAAATTCATGATGAACAAGTTCAAAGAAGGTCAATGAGTTTATATCCACATCTCATGGCTTGAAAAGGTTATGCAAACCTTGATAATGAATGGTTAGTGCTATTGAAACAACATATTCATTTTTTGTTTTCTTGCTGACTTTCCAAATATGTTTATGTTATTACTAAGGCGATTATCTATATGTCAATGCAGTTAGAATCTCATCCAGATATAGAGGAGGATATCTGGATTGAGGCAAGGAAGGACAAAGATGGAATTTTTTTACATGACGTAGTTGCGGAAAAGCCAAGGAAATTGTAAGTTATTGATTTTTTAAATGATGCAGTTGTTGTAATATATTTATTTGCTGGTGCTTTATGTTGGCTTTTTAATCTAAACTCCAGGTATTAATTTGTTTATTTTGTTTATATAATTCTATCTGCCCGTTGACGTGTTAGTTTGTAATTATGATTTAGACGTGGTCATTACATATACTGCAATTTAGTTGGAGCATTAGAGAATAACTTAGTGTTTGATTGTTTGTAGGAGTTCAGTTGATCAGTTCCTATTTTATAGGACATTATATTTCTATTAGTGGTAGTTGTTAGTGTAGGTGCCCTAGAGGCAATACATTATTCTTTTATCTTTATGTCAGTTGATCATTCAATAAATGTATTTATTATGACCTTAATTACTGCGATATTTTGTTAGCATAATAAATGTCCTTAGAATCATGATACAAATTGTATAGTTTAAGTACATGACTTGAACTTGAGATTATATAATATATCATATTCTTAAAGGTCCCTAGTCGAGTATTATTATATAGGACAATAATAATACATAGATAGACTAGTATGTTGTTTGACAAGATAACCACATCTCATTGGTTATAAGTATGGGGATACTGAAGTCAATACATAGGTACATGTGAGAGTACATGGTACTGGACAGACCCACAGTGAGATTCTTCATGTTTAATAAAGTCATAAGAAAGACTCACAGTGATAATGGTGTAACGATCCTTTGACTTGAAATCATTATATTTCTATACGAGGATTAATATACTTTGACTACATTAAAAGTTACTTTTGATCGGGTGATGATAAAAGTGGACATCGGGTATATCATGAGTCGTATGAGAAATATGAATGATAGATAAAGGATTTAACCCTCCTATAATTAGGAGAGATATTATTGGCCTCTTGATTGAGTGAGATTATAAAAGCATGGCCATGCTCAAATAATGATTTGTTTCAATAATCTACTCATGCATCAAGTAAACCCAGATTAAATGTTGAAGAGGATGACTAAATACATGCCTCGAGTTTAATCTATAATATGTATGGTTAAAGGGATATATTACACGAAAAAACATTAATCACGAAAGGTTTTATCTAATCACGATTTAATTATTGTTTAATTGGGTAACAATGATGTATTACTAGATACCGCTCATTGTTTATAATTTTATTAGAGAATAAAATTATTTCCAATTAAATAATAGCCTATAGGGTCGCACAAATAGAGCACTTAATGGAATAGTTAATTTAAATTATGGATTTAAATTAATTGATGATTATTTGAATTTTATTATAATTAAGTAAGACTTAATTGAGATAATATAAATTCGAATTAAAAGGAATGTTTTTGCCCATAATAATTAAGTATGACTTAGTTATTAATTAAATAATAGAAATTCGTTTTTATTATTTAATCCAATACCTACTAGGGTTGGGCTTTGCTATTATGGGCCTTTTTAATCAGTCATTATAAATAGATAATGAGAGGTTAAAGAGGCTTGAACGTTTTTAAGAAAACCCTAGCAGCAAAGAGAGGCAGAGGCAATTCAGATCGTCAAGAAGGAGGCTAGTACATCCATTCCGTAGTCAAGTTCGTGAGACGTTCTTGAAGGTGCTCGTGTGGATACCATAGAGGTGTTTCTCCGAGAGGTAGACACAAAGCGTGATAGCTAGGATCTCCGTTGAGTTCGTAAAAGTTAATCTCTTGAAAGGTATGATTCGTTATCTCCATAATCTGCCCATAATTATACATGGATCCTGTTTTTGGGTTTCGAATTTTTGTTTTATTTACGTTTATCCGCTGCGTTTTATGCCTTCGGAACCCAACAATGGCATCAGAGCTACGTGTATAAGGGGCTGATTTGGTTACGTGTTTACTGTATTTTTACAAGTATGCATGTGTGATGAGTCTGCCATGATAACAGTTATGTTATATGAGTCTGCCATGATAACAGTTATGTTATATGAATGATATGATGAATCTGTTAATGATCTATATGATGATACTAGTATGTTTAAGATCTGCCATAACTCATATGTATGCGATCTCTTAAAATATGTATACTGATACACGTTTTTGGTAACTGGGATATGGATCGTGTGTATACTGATACATGCTTCTGGAATAGTATTCTGATACATGTTTTTCTAGTATTCTGATACTTGATTTTGCAAAAATTTCCGCCATCGGGGGGCTCGCTGCCCCCCCGAACCCCCCCAGCGAACCGCGTGGTTAGGGTTTCATTTTTAATTTGTGCTTATGACATATGCTTTACTTATTTATTATTCTTGATTGGATCATGATAAGTGATAAATAGTATGTCATCTTTATATGATCTATCATGTTCTTTAATGGTTACTGAGCATGGTGCATAGTTATGGCCTTAAGACCTTAGTTGTAATGGTTTATTCTTTTGGTTTGTAATAAATACGACTTGCATGTCGTTTTCTATTTGTAGTTGTTTTATCTCGAATGTAACTCGAGTTCTTTTGTAAGTTCATTAGTATAATTCTTAATGTAACATCCTAGAAGGACAAGGGAAAGAGGAGGCATCCTATGGAGGCCAAGGAGACAATGGAAGCAATAGAGAAGACATATGTAATAGTTATTTTTACACCATAGATTGACCTTGATCTTTTCATTAGCCTGAAAAGATCACATAGGATTGGGCCATAACTATTGCACGTTTACTTTACGTACTTTTCATATGATGTATAAATAGTATGTGTAGAGTAGAAAAATGCATGTTTTAATTAGATTAATGATGTATGTATGTATTAGATACATCACCCATGCCATGCCTTTAAACAAGATAAAATCTGTAACGACTCAAGATTTAAAATTAACAAACGATCATGAGATTCTCGTGTTTATGAAACACGGAATAAAATACGAATTTTCTTTATTTCTGACATGGGGCGATTTTGTCAACAACGGGTTCATAGAACTTGTAAGGCTGTGGGTTTTAAGCGAGACCGATGTGACTCCTCCACTACCTGGAAATCAAACCATTGACGAGTATTGATTTGAAGTATTTTATTCAAGGAAAAATTGGGAATCTCTTTATGATGGGATCATGATCGTTCTAAATTAAAATCCCTAAGTAAAAATATTAAGTTTTAATCAGATGCTTTCCAATGAATGAACACTCATTAAATCCTAGATCGATAAGGGGAAGGGCTGTCAGTGGCAGGGGACTCCTATCTATCATGGTGAAATGCGACGAATATAAACGGTTATATTTGGACGTTGTATCATTGGGTCTAACTTAACTGAGTCATCATAATAAGGTGAATATAAACGGTTATATTCAACTATTATGAACTTAGAAGCATAGAGTTTGGTTAAAAATCTATTAGATAGATAAGATCAATTGTTGTTCACCAAATTATCCAAGAATTATATATGATATAATTGACAACTGTTGTCTACCTAAATAATCATGTTTTAAGGATACCAGTGGTTGACTTAGAACATGACGAAATATGGATCTTGGCTCACTAGAAAGATTTATGGGATATACTTTCTGAATTAATAGTTAGGGCTATTAATTTGATAAAAAAAAATAGTGGGAGATATATTACGAATATATCATAATCATATGAACATAAAATTTTAACTCAGACAATCTAATGTTTATTTTGCGCTTTTATTATTGTAGATACTGAGTAATGGCAAACAACACAAACACACTATCCGTACGTTCAGTCCTTGAGAAGGACAAGCTGACAGGAGGAAACAACTTCCTAGACTGGCAGAGGAATTTGAGGATTGTCCTCAGGCAGGAGCGCAAGCTTCATGTCATTGATATTCCTCCTCCAGGCCCCCTTCCTGAGGGTGCTACTGCTGATGAACGAGCAGCACGCACAAAGGATGAGAATGATGCAAATGATGTTGCATGTCTTATGTTGGCAACTATGAGTGCTGAGCTTCAAAGACAACATGTGCATATGGATGCATATACTATCAATGAGCACTTGCAAAGCATGTTTGCAAGCCAAACTCGTCAAGAAAGGTTCAACACGAGTAAGTCACTTTTTAATTGCAAACAAGGGGCGAGTGAACCAGTTGGCCCACATGTTCTGAAGATGATTGGTTACATTGAGTACCTTGAAACTTTGGGTTTCCCGATTGGTCCGGAAACTGGTATTGACCTAATCATGAATTCTTTGAACAACAAATTCACTCAGTTTGTTGTGAACTACAATATGAATGAATTTGACAAAACACCTACTGAATTGTTGCATATGTTGAGAACATATGAGACCAACATGAAGACAGCTGAACCTGCTCCCATACTGATGGTGGGAAATAAAGGTAAGGCCAAAGGGAAGGGAAAATGGAAGGGTAAGAAGAAGATTGGATCTGATTCTACAACCAAGCCAAAGTCAGGTCCCAAACAGGCTTTAAAGCCTAAAGGTGGTGTGGCCAAGGGTGAATGTCACTACTGTAAGAAAGATGGTCACTGGAAGAGAAACTGTCCAATTTACTTGGAGGATCTGAAGAAAAAGAAAGCAGTTCAGATTTCTGGATCAGGTATTTATGTTATAGAAGTCAATTTGTCTATTTCTACATCCTGGGTATTTGATACTGGATGTGCTTCTCACATTTGTATAAATGTGCAGGGCCTGCAGAGAAGTAGAACTCTGGCTAAGGGAGAAGTGGACCTAAGAGTAGGCAATGGAGCAAAAGTTGCTGCTTTAGCTGTAGGGACTTATTATTTATCTATGCCCTCTGGGCTTGTTTTAGAACTAGAAGACTGTTTTTACGTGCCTGCGATTCGCAGAAACATTATTTCTGTTTCTTGTTTGGACAAGAAAGGTTTTTCGTTTACAATAAAGAACAACAGTTGCTCTTTTGCTTTGAATGATTTAACCTATGGTGTTGCGCGTTTATTTAATGGTTTATATGTTCTTGATTTAGATAACCCTGTCTGTAATATAGAAAACAAACGACTTAAAATAAATGACTCAAATCAAACATACCTCTGGCATTGTCGTCTAGGCCACATAAATGAGAAACGCATATCCAAATTACATAAGGATGGATACTTGGATAAGTTTGATTTTGAATCATACCAAGAATGCGAATCTTGTTTGCTTGGTAAGATGACTAAAGCCCCTTTCACTGGTAAGGGTCAAAGGGCCACTAAACGTCTGGAGCTAATACATAGTGATGTATGTGGCCCAATGCGTGTAATGGCTAGAGGAGGCTACTACTACTTCATAACATTTACTGATGATTTCAGTAGATATGGATATGTATATCTTATGAAGAACAAATCCGATTCTTTTAAAAAATTTAAAGAATACAAGGTTGAAGTAGAGAAGCAAATTGGCGGAGATGCAAGTATTAAGATCTTACGATCCGATCGTGGGGGTGAATACTTAAGCACCGAATTTAGAGAGTATTTGAAAGAGTGTGGTATTGTATCGCAACTCACTCCGCCAGGAACACCTCAATGGAATGGAGTTTCAGAGAGGAGAAATCGCACCTTGTTGGACATGGTGCGATCGATGATGAGTCATGCAGATCTTCCAATTAGTTTCTGGGGTTACGCTCTAGAAACAGCGGCTTTCACACTTAACCGTGTTCCTACTAAGAAGGTTCAAAAGACTCCATATGAGATATGGAAAGAGAAACGGTCAGGCATGAACTTTATAAAAGTTTGGGGATGTAAGGCATTTGTGAAACGTCAAGAATCTGACAAGCTTGGACCTAAATCCGAAGAGTGCATTTTTGTAGGATACCCTAATGAAACAAAGGCGTATTATTTTTATAGTCCTTCTGAGCAGAAAGTGTTTATTGCTCGAGATGCTGTCTTCATGGAAAGAGATTTTGTTTCCAAAAGAAACAGTGGGAGAACTATAGATCTCGATGAAGATCGAGAACCGCAAAATAGCATTGAACCTGAAGTGGAACAAGAGCAGAATAATGATAATGCTCAACAAACACAGGTTGTTCGTAGATCTGGTAGATTTCGCCATGAGCCAGAGAGATATGGATTTCTCATGACTCAGTGTGGTGATTTGATGCTCATAGATGAAGATGAGCCTCTCACATACCAAGATGCTATGAACAGTCCAGACTCTAAGAGATGGCTTGAAGCCATGAAATCCGAGATAGATTCCATGTACGAAAACCAAGTATGGACTTTGGTTGATCCACCTGAAGGGGTAAAACCCATAGGGTGCAAATGGGTTTTTAAGAAGAAAAAGGGCATGGATGGAAATGTTCAGACCTATAAAGCTAGGCTGGTTGCAAAAGGTTTCAAACAAATTCATGGTATTGACTATGATGAAACTTTCTCACCAGTGGCTATGGTCAAGTCTATAAGGATTTTACTTGCCATTGCAGCATTCCATGATTATGAAATCTGGCAAATGGATGTCAAAACAGCCTTCCTTAATGGAAGCCTTGAAGAGGATGTGTACATGACACAACCTGAGGGTTTTGTCGATCCAAGGAATGCTGGCAAGGTATGTAAATTGCGTCGATCCATTTATGGATTGAAGCAATCCTCTAGGAGATGGAATATCCGTTTTGATGAAATAGTCATAGAGTATGGCTTTGTTCAAAACGAAGATGAACCGTGTGTTTACAAGAAGGTTAATGGGAGCTATGTGGCATTCATAGTACTATATGTTGATGATATACTACTAATGGGGAATGACATACCTTCTCTAAAGGCTGTTAAGACGTGGTTAGGGAGCAATTTCTCCATTAAAGACTTAGGAGAGGCATCCTACATTCTAGGAATGAGGATCTATAGAGAAAGATCTAGAAGGATGATCGGTCTAAGTCAGAGCACATACATTGATAAGGTTTTGCATCGTTTTGGAATGCAAAATGCAAAAAGGGGATATGTCCCTGTGTCTCAAGGGATAACGATCTCTAAGGACCAATGTCCGAAATCATTGGATGAGAAGGACCACATGAATAAAGTTCCATATGCTTCAGCAATTGGATCTATCATGTATGCAATGGTATGTACTCGCCCAGATGTCTCGTATGCTTTGAGCATGACGAGCAGATACCAGTCTAATCCGGGTGAAGGTCACTGGACGGCAGTTAAGAATATTCTTAAGTACCTGAAAAGAACTAAAGATTCATTCTTGGTGTATGGAGGAGAAGAGAAACTCGTTGTAAAAGGTTACACCGATGCAAGTTTCCAAACAGACAGAGATGATACTGTATCACAGTCTGGTTTTGTGTTTTGTCTAAACGGAGGTGCTGTAAGCTGGAAGAGTTCAAAGCAAGAAACAGTAGCTGATTCTACAATGGAGGCTGAGTACATTGCAGCTTGTGAAGCAGCTAAGGAGGCCGTTTGGATTCGAAAGTTCATTTCTGTTTTGGGAGTGGTTCCATCGATCGCAGATCCCATTGATCTATACTGCGATAATAATGGAGCCATTGCACAGGCTAAAGAACCTAGATCACACTCCCGGGCTAAACATATACTCAGGAGATTTCACCTTATTCGAGAGATTAATGAAAGGGGTGATATACACATATGTAAAGTGCACACAAATGATAACATTGCAGACCCACTGACCAAAGGCTTGTCGCAGCAGAAGCACGATGGTCACACTAGTTCCATGGGTATTAGATATATGGGTGATTGGCTCTAGTGCAAGTGGGAGATTGTTAGTGTAGGTGCCCTAGAGGCAATACATTATTCTTTTATCTTTATGTCAGTTGATCATTCAATAAATGTATTTATTATGACCTTAATTACTGCGATATTTTGTTAGCATAATAAATGTCCTTAGAATCATGATACAAATTGTATAGTTTAAGTACATGACTTGAACTTGAGATTATATAATATATCATATTCTTAAAGGTCCCTAGTCGAGTATTATTATATAGGACAATAATAATACATAGATAGACTAGTATGTTGTTTGACAAGATAACCACATCTCATTGGTTATAAGTATGGGGATACTGAAGTCAATACATAGGTACATGTGAGAGTACATGGTACTGGACAGACCCACAGTGAGATTCTTCATGTTTAATAAAGTCATAAGAAAGACTCACAGTGATAATGGTGTAACGATCCTTTGACTTGAAATCATTATATTTCTATACGAGGATTAATATACTTTGACTACATTAAAAGTTACTTTTGATCGGGTGATGATAAAAGTGGACATCGGGTATATCATGAGTCGTATGAGAAATATGAATGATAGATAAAGGATTTAACCCTCCTATAATTAGGAGAGATATTATTGGCCTCTTGATTGAGTGAGATTATAAAAGCATGGCCATGCTCAAATAATGATTTGTTTCAATAATCTACTCATGCATCAAGTAAACCCAGATTAAATATTGAAGAGGATGACTAAATACATGCCTCGAGTTTAATCTATAATATGTATGGTTAAAGGGATTATATTACACGAAAAAACATTAATCACGAAAGGTTTTATCTAATCACGATTTAATTATTGTTTAATTGGGTAACAATGATGTATTACTAGATACCGCTCATTGTTTATAATTTTATTAGAGAATAAAATTATTTCCAATTAAATAATAGCCTATAGGGTCGCACAAATAGAGCACTTAATGGAATAGTTAATTTAAATTATGGATTTAAATTAATTGATGATTATTTGAATTTTATTATAATTAAGTAAGACTTAATTGAGATAATATAAATTCGAATTAAAAGGAATGTTTTTGCCCATAATAATTAAGTATGACTTAGTTATTAATTAAATAATAGAAATTCGTTTTTATTATTTAATCCAATACCTACTAGGGTTGGGCTTTGCTATTATGGGCCTTTTTAATCAGTCATTATAAATAGATAATGAGAGGTTAAAGAGGCTTGAACGTTTTTAAGAAAACCCTAGCAGCAAAGAGAGGCAGAGGCAATTCAGATCGTCAAGAAGGAGGCTAGTACATCCATTCCGTAGTCAAGTTCGTGAGACGTTCTTGAAGGTGCTCGTGTGGATACCATAGAGGTGTTTCTCCGAGAGGTAGACACAAAGCGTGATAGCTAGGATCTCCGTTGAGTTCGTAAAAGTTAATCTCTTGAAAGGTATGATTCGTTATCTCCATAATCTGCCCATAATTATACATGGATCCTGTTTTTGGGTTTCGAATTTTTGTTTTATTTACGTTTATCCGCTGCGTTTTATGCCTTCGGAACCCAACAGTAGTAGTATTCCAATCAACAATAATATGAGTAAGGCAACTTGGCCAGACTATGTTTTACTCTATAGTTACATACATACATTGATTCATACTGTATGCTATTTAAGTTTGTACCAACACTTTGAACCTTTTTTTTGCTAAACTGTTAACAAACTTTGCTAAATGGTAAGTACTACATTTTTACATGCCTAGACATATTAGATATTTTATATACGAATAGCTAAGATTAAAAAAATGATAATCTTAATTTTATAGGAAAAGCTGAAGGAGGAGGTTAAGGAAAGAAAAATTGCAATGGAAGGTGTTAATGATGTTTTAACGATGGCGCTTGGCAAGCCTGAGCACGGAGGAAGGGTACGTGGTCAAGGATCCCATGTGAAACAATCAGTTTATTTTCATCTTCCAAGGAAAAAGAAAGCGAGCACAGTGGATGAAAAGATACACGAGGGAGTTAGAAAGTTCATGGCTGTGGAGACTCCAAAAATAATTAAAGAGAGGGATGCATTTTGGATGGCTTAAATTGAAAAGATCAGAGCAGAGATATCATTGACAAAGACTGGACATCAAGAGAGTTCGAAACATGCTTCCCAGCAAGCAAGTTGTCATTTTAAGGACAGGGTTGAAAGGGATGAAGGGGATGCAGGTTTAAATGATCTTAGAACACCTGAAACGGCAAGGAAGATATTTTCCATTGAAGAGGAGCGAGTTGTTCATAAAGTGGAATTTTTTTTGTTGATTCGGGGGAAGAGCTTCCGTACGATAACAAGCCGTGTGGTGAGAATGATCAGAAGGAGGCTGGTGAAGATGATCAGAAGGTGGATGGTGAGGATGATCAGAAGTTGGCTGGTGAGGATGATCAAAATGTGGTTGGTGAGGACGTGAAAGATGCTTCAGATAGTTCTGTATACAAACTGGCAGTTGGATCATTGAACAACATTGTTGCCTGTGCAAAAATTGATGAAGTCCTAGTTGTTGAAGGGCATGAGCAGACTATCCATGGAGTAAGACTTGGAGAAGAGAATGCAAGAGTGTCAATTACTCAAGTCATTCAAGGTAATGCTAAGATTCCCTTCCCTATTGACGATAAAATTGTGTATGTGCAAGATGCCATGGGAACTTTTATTGCATGGCCAAGAGACCTCATTGCACGAGGAACCAATAGCACTATTCATGTTTTGTCCGCTCCAAAGGTCAGAATTGTTTTTTTAGAATGTTTAATATATATTTAGTATGTATTTATTGAGTATGTTATTTTTACTATTTTAACATATATAAAATTTTTTTAGAGAACCAAGAAAGGTCGTTCCAAGAAATCAAAGAAGTCATATAAATTATTTGAAGATGTTGAACCAGAGCTGGTTGTTGAGATGAGTGGAAATTATCCGTCTGCATTGAAGCGCTTGTGGTCATGGGCCAAGAATTCCGTGCGTGATGGCCAAACTTTTCCTTTTGAGTTGAGCAAACAAGCATTTCCCTTGTCAAAGAAGCAAACCATGTTCTTATCAGATGTACATGCGGTGTGCTCTCGAGGTGAAATGGCAGGCTTTGTCATTTGCCTTTATATTTAGTAAGTTTTTATGTTAAAATTCTTCATTTATTTTTCCGGAATTAAACTCAGAATCTTTACTCACTACTGCCTAATAATATATGTAGCTTCTTAAATGAATATGTGAAAAAGAATAAGATGTTGAGCATGATAAGCTTCGTAGATCCTAGCACAATTGGTGCCATTGGATGTGGTACTGCAGCGCAGAGGTCACGTGCACTAGCTACACGTTTCAAGGGTGCTAACAAAGGCCAATATTTTCTGATGACTTACAATGATGTGTGAGTATTTAATTTGTACTATTGCTAGCTAATAAGCCATTCTCTCAAATAATTTTCTTAGATTAAAATGATCATATGTATGGCCATTTTTAAGTTGATTTCTTAAGATAATTTATGTTACAAATTTTATATACATGAATATAATTTTGAGTTTAAACTTGATAATATTTCTTGCAAATTGTAAGTTGAATTTATGGTAATTTAGGGTTCAATTTTATTAGAAGGTGAATTAGATTAAGTCAATTTTGCTAGAACTGTTATGCATCTTTATTCATATTTTTGTAGGAACCACTCGACGTTGACAGTTGTGAAACTCAAAGCAGAGATGGTCTATTACATGACCCTCTTAAACGTCGAATTGCAAACGGGGAATGTGTTGATGTTGTCGATAAGTAAGTACAACTTATAAAGTTTGTGTATACGAGTCTTTACTCGTAAATTACCTTGTCAAACCATATTTTGCACTATTTTTTTAATCTGTTCAAATATTTTTTTTGTTTATAGTGCCATTAAGCTGTATAAGGAGGATCTGAATAAGATTTCAAAGAAGAAAGTATTATGAGGGAATAAGGCGGTAATAATATTTCTCATAATTTTAATTTCTGTCTTGTATGAAATTGTAATTTAATTTGTGTTTGCTTTTTTCAGGGAGTTGCAGTACAGACGGGGAACAAGGATTATGGCCACATGAAGGAAATAATTCACGACAAAGAGCTTGACTTTATCAATAAGGTAAGAAATTCACTTTCTTTGGATTTTCTCACCATTTTTGTATGTACGCGTACGTTAGTAGCTTATGTGACTTACAAAACTTTTGGATGGTTTTTCAGTGGTTGCGTAGGTCGAACCAGGTGTATGCTGATGATGACATAAATGAGATTCACATTGAATTTTCCAAATATTTTATGAAAAACTATGCAAGTTAAGGTTCTAGATTCTGATCATTTTCTTTAAAAATATTTGGTCAAGTGCAAGTTTTCAAATATGTAGTTGGTGATGTGAGACGTTAAGTAAACTTTGGATGTTTTGTAGAAGTTCTTATGCGCTGATCAGATTGTAGGATTTGGTTTTTGTTGAATTTGTTTTTAAGTATTGTCAATGTTGAGGTCTATGGATGTAGTTCTATTTAGTTGGCTTGGATTGTGTTCCTAGATTGATAAGTTACGGATTGATGGATTGAATGATATGGATTTAGTTTTATATGGATTTGTGATTGGTAAAATTTTAGTTTTAAGTTTCCGCAGGCGGTGGTGTGCATGAACTGTGAATTTGGTATGCAAAAATTTTACACTTCAACAGATAATGGTGATTCAAAGCAAAAAAAACCATTGTACAGTACATATTCAAATAATAGCCACCTTAAGTAATGCATTATCAACACATTTTCTTTATGCTAGATAATCTAATAGGTAAAAATTATAAGCTATCGTGTCAATAATATTCAAGTAACTGGTAAAAATTAGACAGTGTTGTCTCAAAATATAAGTAACAATGTGATTACTATACAGAGAATTGTTTGAATAGTTTTGAGATAACAGTGAACACCTACTCCATATTCAAAATAATTGTTTAAAATCATGTACACAATGCTTGATTTGAACAAAACTGTTATTTTAATACCATCCACACAACGGTGCTGAACAAAAGCCATTGTAAGAAAGAAACTAGAGTAAGAGCTTTTCTTGAAAACTATAGTTATTTTTTGAGACAGTAGTGAAATTGAAATTACCATTGTCTCAATAGACATAAAATTTTAAGAATAAAATTAGATACTCTTAGTTGACACAAATTTACCGTTGTGTAGAACTAAAACAATTGTTTTACTCTGTTTTAACAACGGTTCTTATTTCCAATTCCATTGTTTATCTTGAACTGTAAATTGAATACTCTTAGTTGACACAGATTTACTGTTGTGTAGAACTAAAACTGTTGTTTTACTCTGTTTTCAACAACAGTTCTTGTTTTTAATTCCGTTGTTTGTCTTGAACTGTAACAAGTCTTGCATAACTGTTGTGCTATCTTGTTCTAACAAAGGTTGATAACCTGTTGTCTTACTTCATATCAGACGAGTGTTGGGTATTCAACGGAAAATTATGAAGTCAAACAACGGTGCAAAACTGTTGTGTCAAAGCAAATTTCATGTAGTGTCAGGAGAGAGATATAGAGATACCAACAACGTATGCCCGACCTTGGATCGAAGAAGTTACGAACCAAATTATGTAAAAGAGGTGGGAAAATTAATGAGACACAATCATAGGTATTGACCCACTTCATACCTGATGTAGACATAGACAATTGCTTAAAGATGAAATCTCAGATAGATAAATGAGGTGTAATGCTTTTCAAGGCAATTATTAAGGCCGAGAGGCCCAAGACAGTTTGAATTGGGGTAGAATAGTTAAATTTGACCTGACTAGTAGTACTGAGTTTAAATTAAACTATTTAACTTTATTTATTAAAAATTATTTTTAGGTCGAATCAGAGACAACTGTCATGTATATAACCACATATATGTCGAGTCCTGAAAAACTGACGTACATATCGATTATGTTTAACGATCTGATATGACGGATGAAACAAACCCAACGTAAAATATGGTTTTATACGTCCGTAAATTGACAGTTATTAAAAATAATTTTTAGCTCGAATCAGAGACAACTGTCGTGTATATAACCAAATATATGTCGAGTCCTGAAAAACCGACGTACGTATCGATTATGTTTAACGATCTGATATGATGGATGAAACAAACCCGAGGGAAAATATGGTTTTATACGTCCGTAAATTGACAGCCGACGTATATGTCAACAATATACGTCGGTTGTTAACTCAATCGACGTAAAAGATCTTTTTAGAAGGTTAATATACGTCGGTTTTTAAAAAAATCGATGTATAAAGTGTTATATACGTTGGACTCTTTTTTGTGCGACGTAAATTAGGTGACGTAAAAAATTGATTTTGTACTAGTGTTATTTGGTCTAATTTACGAGTGTCAATTTAAATATTGTTATTATTATTATTCTTATTATATAATTTGTTACATTTTATAGGACATAATATTAATTAATATTTTCCTGACAAATTTCATAATACTCTAAAAAATTTAAAATTTATTTTTGAGAACTCACTATTTTAAGAAAATTATAAAATTATGATTTTGATCGATTTTATAATGAATACCGCAAATAGACATGCGGTGAAATTTTCTTTGATGTTAAATTAGAAAAATGTTAAAATAATCAGGTAATATTAATTAAAAAATATTGAAATTTTGCATATAACATTTTCTTTTAACCGTTTTAACATTTGTACAATTGAATCCTTCGATATGTATACAATACATTTGAGATTTAATATGGGACAATACACTAGTAAGAAGTGCAGTCCAACTACTTGTTGACTATTAAAATAGCAAATCACATATTTATTTTTTTCTGAACTTTTTATCATATTAATAAAATATATATATATATATATATATATATATATGTTGACATCTGTAAGCTTAGATCATTGATAAACATTTTTTAAAAATGGAAACATCAGTATGGGACTAAACACTAGTAAGAACTACTGGTCAAACTAATAGTTGACTATTAAAATATGTAAAACAAATACATTTATTTTTTTCTAAATTTTTTATCATATCAATAAAATATATAGATCCTGACATCATTAAGGTTGGATCATTCATAAATATTTTTTAAAAAATCTAAACATTAGTATGGGATTGAACCACTAGTAAGAAGTAGTGGTCAAACTAATAGTTGACTGTTAAAAAAGGAAAACAAATACATCTATTTTTTTCTAAAAATTTTATCATTACACTAAAAGATATAGATTTTGACATCCTTAAGGTTAGATCATTCATAAACAATTTTGAAAAAATCGAAACATCGGCATGAGACTAAACACTAATAAAAAGTATGAGTCAAACTACTAGTTTATTGTTAAAATAGTAAATAAAATACATTTATTTTTTTCTAATTTTTTTATCATATCACTAAAGTACATAGAACCTGACATCCTTAAGGTTGGATCATTCATAAATATTTTTTAAAAAACCGAAACATCAGTATGCGATTAAATACGAGTAAGAAGTACTCGTCAAACTAATAGTTAAGTCAAACTAATAGTTAACTGTTAAAATAAGAAACCAAATATATATTTTTTTAAAAAATTATCATATCACTAAAATATATAGATCTTAACATCCTTAAGGTTGGATCGTTAATAAATAATTTTCAAAAAATCGAAACATCAGTATCACACTAAACTCTAGTAAGAAGTACTGGTCAAACTAATAGTTGACTATTAAAATAGGGAACCAAATACATTTATTTTATTCTAAATTTTTTATCATATCACTAAAAGATATAGATCTTGAAATCCTTAAGGTTGGATCATTAATAAACAATTTTTAAAAAATTGAAACATCAGTATGTTAAAATAGGAAACCAAATACATTTATTTTTTTATAAAATTTTTAAATATCAATGAAAGATATAGATCTTGACATCTTAAGGTTGGATCATTCATAAATTATTTTTACAAAATCAAAACATTTTATATTAGTGAAACTGATAGTTGACTGTTAAAATAGAAAACCAAGTACATTTATTTTTTTATAAAAAATTTATCATATAACTGAAAGATATAGATTTTGACATCCTTAACGTTGTATCATTCATAAATATTTTTTAAAAAATCGAAACATCAGTATGGGACTAAACACTTGTAAGAAGTATTCGTCAAACTACTAGTTGACTCTTAAAATACGACACCAAATACATTTATTTTTTTCTAAAATTTTTATCATATCACTAAAAGATATAGATCTTGACATCCTTAAGGTTGGATCATCCATAAATAATTTTTAAAAAATTGAAATATTTGTATGGGACTAAACACTAGTACTAGTCAAACTACTAGTTGATTGTTAAAATAATAAATTAAATACATTTATTTTTTTCTTAAATTTTTATCATATCACTAAAATATATAGATCCCGACATCCTTAAGGTTGGATCATTCATACACATTTTTAAAAAATTGAAGCATGAGTATGAGACTAAACTCGAGTAAAAAGTACTGGTCAAACTAATAGTCGACTGTTAAAATTGGAAACCAAATACATTTATTTTTTTCTAAAATTTTTATCATATCACTAAAATAATAATTTTATATTCCTGATTTTTGTTTCAAAAAATATTTATAAAAATTGTTTTTTAAAATTTTGAGCTGATATTTGGCTCCAATTTATCCCTCTAATTTTTGTGGTTGGAAAATTTCATTGGCGGGAAAGTTTCCTCCAATTTTTTTTGCGTGGCTAAATTTAACTGAGATCAGTCATATTTAGAAACAGTTGTATTTAGGCGGTTGCATTTAGAATGGATGGCTAAATACAACCGTTTAGCGTTGTAATAGGTGTGAGTTGTAACTATCCGGTTGTATTTAGGCGAGGCAAAAGTAGAGCGGCTAAATTCAACCATTTCCGGTTGCATTTGAATTCGGTTGTATTTATCCGGTTGTATTTGTTTCTAAATTCAACCGCCTAAATACAAGCATTTTTAAATATGACCGATTTTAGTTGAATTTGGTCGTGCCTCTTAAATTCAACCAGATATGGTTGTATTTAATCTCGGTTGTATTTATGGAGTTGTATTTAGCTTTATTTTCTTGTAGTGCTCAAGATCAAAGTAGAAGTGAAGAACCCGATTTGGAGCTATGACTTTTCTTTTGGTCCAAATATTTAGAAAGAGCATAATAAAATGTATGTTACCCAAGATAGCTATATTTACTCCATAGTGGGGTGTTTTTTAAACAATTCCAGTGTAATTAGAAACAATTTTAATTTATAATTTTTTATCAGTTTTATTTTTTTAAAATTTTTTTAAAGCCAATAAATTTATTCTAAAATATTATTACTACAAGAAATAAATTGGTATCCAAGCATTCACCGTTATTATCCTTGGTGAGATAACTTGATTGATCATGGTAATTCTCCAATCAATATATCACAAGTACGAAAATGCAAATTAAGAGGTAAATATTTTAATGTTTTTTGCTTTTTACTTTGGAATATATCAATATATATAGTACTAATTAAATTTACATGTTCTTGTACATAACAGATCAAAAGAAAGTCAAAGATGGAGATGATGATGATGATTATGATAATGATGATGATGATGAGGATGATGATGATGATGATGATGATGATGATGATGATGATGATGATGATGATGATGATGATGACCCCTACAATGAAGATGATGAAGGTGGACATGGCAGCGCCCAATAAAGCGACTAGTAAATAGACGAGGAAGACATTTTTTTTCGTGATGAACATGCTGACGAGGATGGTGGACGGGCTTGTAGTTAAGATTTAGTCATGATTGAGATGTTTTTCTATATTACCTGCTTTGAACTTAAGTTTAGTTATTTTGAAGTTAGTTTAATGGTTTGAACAAGTCGGTTTAGTTCGTGGACAATGGTTTGGTTGATATTATGATTATGACGGTATAAATTTTGTGTATGGATTGGTTGTTACTAATGTAAATTATGGTATGTTTTTCTATTTTTACCAATATTTAATTTTTGACTAGTTTTGTATTTCGGTTTTGTATATCGGGGGGCTGCAAAAAATTGAGATGTTTTGTTAAAAAATTTGCAGTCTAAAACTAAACGCTTAAATCGACTGGAGAGCATAAACCGACCGTTGTTGACCATTTATAAACTTAGGATACCCGTCTAAACTTATATAAACCCGATCGATTCATGTAAATCCGACCGAAATCATATTTCTTATAGTCATTTTTTATTTGGTCGGTTTGGAAATTCAGTACGATTTATTTAGTCGGTTTAATGTTTCGGTCTCTTACCGAATAATTCCCAAATCGACGTAATAAACAATCGGGTGGGTACAAATGTCAATCGATTTATTTTTTGGCACAAGTTATATGACAATGACACGTGGCTTTGACGGTCAAATAAGGTCAATGTCAAACTTGATCTAAGACGATCAAATTTGCCTGAAGCAGATCGATCGCCAACTATGATTTACCTTTGGGTTTGTAAAAAATAGACCGTATTTTGATAAAAAGAACCTATTTTGAGGGTCGATTTTGACTATGTTTAATGTAGTCATTTCCTTAGTTAGATGCAAGAGTTACATAATATGACCTAATATACTAAATACAAAGAGTATAATACACTTTGAAACAAATACTTTCCTAACTAAGTTGTCTAGTAATTAGTGCAATGCATTACTCACCAAAAAATGTGTTAGAAGATGTATTTACGCATGTTTCAATGACCAACAAGATACTCTCACGAAAAAATAACATACGGTCATCCAAAAATAATTTTGCATCCATGACCCGTCACTAATATTTTTGCTAAATATAAAGTACACCATTTTAAAAATTTATTAAACATGGTCCAAATAGAATCATTTCCTTATTCTAGTGTGTTTATAGAAAAGCATGCACCTGCAAAGAAATTAGTAAAGTTCATCACCTCTCGTCTTTTCACAAATTTCTTTACATGCTTATTGAAAGTAATCCAAAAGTATGAAATCTAATAAAGCCTCACCATTTTATAACATGTGCTTGTCCAGAAAACTTTCTATAATGTCAAAGACAAAACTAGAGATAGAGGGTGATGTGTCCAAGTGAATTTTGGAGAAGGATTGATAGTCAAATTGTGGGAACGGCTCCAAACCCTACTTCAAGTGACTGGGCTGTTAGTGACATAATCCCATATATGTACATGTCAATTCAGCTAACCAACAGCAAGTATATATTAATAATATATTTAGTAATCAATTAGAATTATACATTTTTTGTTTTTATGAGGGTAGCATGGTAAAACAACCTTATTACCTTTTATCTCTCCAACTATCAATTTTATGTATACAACAGTAACCCTTTTACACTTTTACAGGTTTTCAAGTGATAATTAACTAAGGTACATTATGAACATACATAGTTGGCCATATATGTGTCATTTATGCTCTTTTTTGTTTTCAAGTTCCTATAGTTAATAAAATTCAAAAAAAATTAAAAATGATTCATGTGTGCAAAAATTATGAGAAGTGGCAATCTAAACTTCCTAACATATGTTGTTAGATTGTCCATTAGCTAGGTTAAAAAATTTATAATTACAGTAAAGGCATAGTGTATAAAAGTGAGACTATAGTGAGCTAGTGTTGAAAGATTATAATAGATACAAAAAAGTTTATATTATATTTCTTTATAATAAAATAATATCTTTTGGTAATTAAATAAAAAAAACATATTTCAAAAATACTATAACAACCTAGCTAATATGTTTTGCAACTTTTACAAAATATATAACAAAAATTTAAAATATTTTAATCGAACCAAAATTACAAAAAGTTTGTTCGGGATTTGTTTGTGATTATAGCATTATATGCAAAAGTTTGGAAAAGAAATTTTTTTACATTTTCAATTCTAATAAAATCTATTGATATAATCGAATACAATACAAAAAGTTAAAATAAATTAATATATTAAAGCAAATATTCCAATTCTAAAATTTTGCAAGATTATAACAAAAATGGAGATTTATTATTGTGTTATCAAATTAATATATGAAATCAAATATTCTAGTTGTGCACAATATTTCCAATTATGCACATAAAATCAAAGGAGGCTATATATACACAGCTCAATACTACTGTTGCACATCAAAATTTCTTATCTATCATAAAATTCACATCCTTTCATTTTCAGGGAAGTAAAATTTTCATTTACCAAAGGGGTAATCATGGACGGAAAAAACTTTGTTGGGGAAGCTAAATTTGGAGAAGGAAATAGAGGAAGTGGCTCAATAAAGAAGTGGAGAAGTCCAGATGAATTTTGGAGAAGATTTAGGAGTCAAATTCTTCCTAACAACGTCCACAATGTCCATGTGTACCAGCTGTTGGATGTATGAATCTTCCTCTCTTTTGTTCCATTTTATATACCTCTGTTTATAAGTATATCATCTTTAATCATTTGATCAATTTCTTTATTCTACTAAACAGGAAGAACCATGTGCTGGTCATAGAAAAAAGAAAGCTACGACTGATGCATCCCACATCAAAGTGCAGCGTCCTCAGGATCTAAGTAGAAGTGAAGAACCAAATTTGGAGCTCGGACCTTTCTTTTGATCCAATTATTTAGAAATAGCATAGTAATATGTATGTTGCCCAAAATAACCACATTCACTTCATAGTGATGTGTTTTTTAAACAATTCACTGTATTTAGAAATAGTTTTATTCCAAACTAATGTATATTAATATTTTTAATACTTTATTTATGTATTAGTTTTAAATTCTTTGATACTAATTTTTATATGTTTACTTTAAATTGATAGCACTTAATACAAGAAAACCAGAATTTATGGATTGAAGGTAAAGAAATGGAGAAAGCATGTCCAGCGTTGATGAAGGATTAAATGATGATGACCCATTTGGGGGTGATTGATTTAAAAATTTAAGACAATTTTTGGGTTCGGATAATATTTGTAATTTTAGTACTTTTTTATGGTATATAATTTTAAATAAAATGATAGTGGTAAGATGAATTATATTTTATAATGTATGATTTTCGATTTTTGTTGAACATCTAGGATTTAGACATTGACGTTGTTGGGAATATGTTATGTATTAAATCAATGAATGTTTTTAAAACTTAAAGATCACTTCCCACCGCATTCAAGCTATTTTCTAGCATTTTCAAACTATTTCCAACCATCTTCAAGCTATTTCCAACCATATTCAAGCTATTTCCTACCTTCTTCGACAAGATATTTTCTATCACCAGTGGGAGGAAATTTGTATTTCCAACTTGTCATGTGGGTCATCGACATGTGGTTGTCCACATCAACATGTGGGTCCATATTTAATGCGATGATACTCATTTCCGACTTAGGAATTTCTTACCGTTCCTTATCGGTAGGAAATGGGTCATTTCCTACCGATTTTAGGACATTTCCTACCGAGGAAGAAATGATCGGTTTTCGTATATAAGTTGTCTTAAGCTTTGTATGAGCTTCGACAAGTACCTAGAGCGTGGTGTGTTAAACTCAGAAAATGTATACAAAGGTCTTGGATTTATAAGATGCCATTATGAACATGCTTTATATATGAAAAAAGAAGGTAAGTATTTTCTGATCGTAGGTGATTACATAGATGATTTGTTGCTCACTGGCATTGGTGGTACTGTCATGGAGAATATCAAAGGGAGATGGGTTACAAATTTGAGATGAGCAACTTTGGCATGGTAGCATATTATCTAGGAATTGAAGTGGAGCAAGAAGCTAGATATATCGAGTTAAACCAGTCACGGTATGCATGAAAGATCCTTGAAAAGACGGGAATGAGTGTAATTTTATAAAGTATCTGATGGATCCCAAGGTGCAACTTACGAAAGATGAAGGGGTGAACTAGTGGATGCAACTCAATACAAGAGTTATATTGGAGGGCCTCGATCTTGGTATGTATCAAGCCCGATATTACGAATGATGTGGGTATTTTTAGCCCTTCACGGAGAAACCAATGTTGATGCATCAACGATGTAGTTAAGAGATTTAACAAGTTATTTGAATGACTGAGGCAGTACAAGAGGAATGGTGTTCTATTTGAACAAGAATCTCATTGCATGGGTATCTCAAAAATAGCAATGTGTAGCTTTGTCCTTGTGTGAGGCAAGATTTATGGCTTCTACAAAAATGGAATGCTAAGGAATCTGGCTTCATAATGTTCTTAATCAAGTCACAAGTGAGAGCATGTTGATATACACTATCATTTTATTAGAGAGTGTGTTGAGCATGGGGAAATAATTTTACAGCACATAAGTAATGAGAATCAACATCCAGACTCTTTGACAAAGCCTTTTTTAACTATTAAGTTCGAAGGGATGCGCAAGCTGCTAGGAGTAAAAAACCTGGATAAACAAGTCTTGGATTAATGGGAAAATGTTGGGAAATTAATCCAAAATGTATTTAAATATTTATTTATTTATTTTTATTTTTTCTGAAGTAGTTATTTAGTAGTTGGACTTGGTCTATGCACCTGTAGAAGCAGTTTTGGGATCATGGAAAATAAAAAGAGTAAAGGAGTATTCAGATGATAGTAGTTCTCGATTTGTAGGTTCGGTAGTTTTTGCAATTTTTGTTAATTTATTTTCTGCAGTATAATGAAAAGCAAGTGTTCGGTGCATGCATGTATTGTGTTCTTATTTTTCTCAGTTTGAAACAAACACATATATTTATATTTAGAACATCAGGTCTGCAAATTTGATACAGTATTCTCGTATTACAGCGAGCAATTTTGTGCGTGTGAACACACAGTTGCGTGTCGAAGACAACTTCATTGGAGGGAAATAAGAGCAAGAGTGGTGGTATTGGGCTAATTTACCTAATGTTAGACATGAGTAATTATACTATTTGGTCATTGAAGATGAAGGTCTTTACGCAAGCTTAGGAGGTATGGAAATCCGTGGAAACTAAAGACCCAAAGGCTATTATTCAAGAAAGAAAGAACAAGATAGCACTGGACATGATTTACCAAGGATTCCAGAGGATATATTGCTGACCCTTGCTGAGAAGAAGACGACCAAAAAAGAATTGGATGCTATAACAACCTTATGTCAGGGGGGCTGGAAAAGTCAAGAAAGTATGAGTTCAAACCTTGAAGGCAGAGTTCGAATTCTTAGTCATGAAAGACAATGAGGTATTGGATGACTGTAATATGAAGTTAAATGGGATCGTTACAAACATTCGAGCCCTTGGAGATTCTATGAAAGAAGCCTATTTAGTGAAGAAATTGCTTCATGTGGTGTGTGTTAAATTCTATCAAGTTACATTAAATTTGGTAAAATTGGGAGATACTGAAACTATGACATTAGAGGAAATTGTAGGTTCATTGAAGGAACATCAAGAATGGGTGAAAGGGCAAGAAGAAAAACCGATCCGACAATAATTACTCACAGAAGAGGAGCGGGAAAGCGTTAACCAAATGAGAGAAAGTTGTTGTATACGAGAGAAGAATGGTTAAAGCAAAATACTAAGAGAGCTGGAGGCTCATCAAAATATAAAGGACGAGGACGTGACAAAAGCAAGATCATATGTTATAACCGTAATACTTTTGGACATCTTGCAGCAAATTGTCGAAAGTCTCAAAGGTACAAGGAGCAAAACCAGGAAGCGAATATTGCACAAGTTGAGGATGAAGAGCCAACTTTGTTACTACCAAAGTTGATGAATGTCATAGAAGAAAAGCAAGGAGAGTCTGATTTGAGGTATTCAGATAATAGAGAAAGTAATCACATGAAGGGTCCAAATCCAAATTTATATAGTTGGATAAAAGCATGATTAGGCAAGTAAGATTCAGAGATGTATCGACATTAAAAAATGAGGGTAAAGCATCGATTATGTTCAAGTGTGCATAAATGAACATAAATGGAAAGGAGCGTACATTGCATAAGGTTTACTATATTCCATCATTATGCAGCACTATAATAAGCATTGGCCAACTGCCAGAGAAGGGAAATAGAGTGGTCTTAAAGGGTGAATTTTTGTGGGTACTCTATGACCAAGAAAAATTTCTCATGAAAGTGAAACTATCTTTAAATCAGCTATACAATATCATTGGAACAAGAAACTCATTTTTTTGCTTTTTAAGTCTAATGATATATCTAAATTATGGCATACACGATTTGGTCATATTAATTATCAAGAATTGGGATTAATTTTTATAAACATTATGGTGTATGGTTTTCCGAAAGTAGTTCATCCAAATAATGTGTGTGATGGATGTATGATGTCTAAGCAAATTAGACAACCTTTTACTTCACAAACACAGTTTAGTGTGAAGCATGTGCTAGATTTCGTTTATGCTGACTTGTGTAGACCAATCACTGCAACAACTAGAGGAAGAAAAAGAAATTTCTTGCTGCTGGTAAAATAATTTTAACAGAGGTACGTGGGCGTATTTTTTAAAGAATTAAGACGAGGCTTTTAATACTTTTAAAAGTTTTAGATCCAAGATTAAGAGTGATGATGAAAGTAGGGTGAGGATTCTCAGAACCGATAGAGGAGGAGAATTCATCTTAAAAAAAGTTGTTGATTATTGTGAGAAGGCTAGGATCGAGAGACATTTTACAGCACCTTACACGCCATAATAGAATGGAGTAGTTGAAACGAGGAATCGAATTATAGTTCAAATGGACCGAAGTTATTTCAAAGAAATAAAGCGGAAGAAATTTGTTTTCTAGGGCAAACGTTTAGGAATTTTGTTTATGTTCTTAATAGACTTCCAACTCATTCACTATCTCAAATAACTCTGACTCCATATGAGGCATGGTTGGGATCAAAACCAAACATTGGTCATGTGAGGGTGTTTGGATGCACAGCGTACATTAAAGTTCCAAACACTCAACTTAAAAATTTTGATGAGAGGGTAAAAGTGGTGATTAACTTAAATAGGCTCGGTTGGTTGTAAAGGGGTATGCTCTGGAACAAGGGATATATTTTGATGAAATTTTGCTCCCATTACTCGTCTTGAAACTGTAGGGTTATTGTTAGATTTGGCAGTGAAGTTTGACCGATAAGTGCATCACCTTGATGTAAAACCAGCCTTCTTGAATGGTAAAATTCATGATAATGTTTATGTTGCCCAGTCAGAAGGATATAAAAGGAAGGGTTGTAAGAATATGTTGTATAAGTTTTCTAAAGCTCTGTATGGGCTTCAACAAGCACCTAGAGCATGGTATTCTAAACTCAAAAAATATCTGGAAGGTCTTGGATTTATAAGTTTCCTTATGAATATGCTTTATATATGAAGAAAGAAGGCAAGGATTTTTTTATCGTAGTTGATTTATTGGTCACTGGTGTTAGGTCCCGAATTATCGTAGAAGGGGGGGTTGAATACGATAATCACTAAATTAAAAAAATTGAACCTTTTGCGGATATAAAATTTAGTGTTCGGTTAGTGTTTCTGTGTTCTTGAGGTGAATAGTGTTTGGGAATATAAAACGAGAAACACAAGATATTCGGGGAAATATATATTAATATATAAATCCGCGAGGGGTGTTGCTACATTATGGTACATAAATTAACCGGCTATGATCTAAGAACAACAAAGTTCCTCAATTTTACAAAGATCAACAAATTAAATCCTATACAACATTCTAGCTTTTGTTTGTCTAAGGATTTAATTATTGGGTAACGTTTATAATGCCCCTATGAATATACAAGAGTTAAATCGAGTATTATAACGTTACTCCGGTGAGAAGAATAACTGATATGGATTTGTGTGTATCTCTTATGTATCTCTTTGCTTGAGTTCATCACCTCTTTTGGGATAGAAGATGAACAGAACAAATTCAATTTAAATTGCTGAATGCTTCTGATGCTATGTAGACTTGTATCAATTAAAAATGTGTGGCCACTACAAGAAATATTGAATCAGACAATATTTTTCCACGGTTGTCTAAAAGATAAATTTTTCGTTGTCTATCCGGGGGCGGTGTATTTGGCACTCATACAATGGTTTCGCACCATTATAACAAATACATCACACAACTGAATATAATACCTTTATCTCATTTGTATTCACACAACGCATATGACCCTTTCTAATATTCTACAAACAACAGTTTCTTAGCCGTTGTAACAATTTAGAGGCACAATAGTTAAAAATAGTGTTATGTGAATTTAGTCCTACAACAGTTTATGTATAAATTTCATCTACTTAAACAATGGTTTTTATTAAGAAAATAATACTTTGGACAACGGTTTTTTATTTCTTGGGTATTGTGTTTCAGCTATGCTCACAACAGTTTTTGTAATGACCAAGATATTGTTAGAAGAAAATAATTTTATAAAGTAAGACATACAATGGTTTTAATAATTTTTAATGGCTTTCACACAATTGTGTACCAGATCAAACTCATTTAAAACAAATCAAATAGTATTGTTAAAATAAAACTGTGTCTTAATCCTATTGTAAAAATTACAAATAAAATTAAAATTTAATATTCAAAATTTATAAAGAAGAATTACAATTGTAGCTACAAATCTATTATTAACACTCATTTTTCAATTAAGAAATTGAGATCTTGAGCTCCCCTCCTTTTCTCTTCCATCTTCAAACTTAACATCTTGTTACCTGCAATATTAGTTATTTGTTGGAGTTAGGACATGAATTAAATCAAATTGAATGCATCGGAAAAAGCTTAATCAAAAGTGCACAAATTTTACATTATATACAAGGTACTAGTATAAAATAAATCAATTTCAGATGTATATATACTAGGACAATCTAATTTTTTATCCAAGATACATGCTTATTTTTTATCCAAGATAAATGCTCTTTTTTACCCAAGAACAATAACATAAAACAAATACACATCTCTCATAATTTTGAAACATCTTGGCAACTAAAATAAAAAGGGTTGTTAAAATTACATAATTTAAGGAAAATAAATAACTTAAGTTTTTTCATTACCTAAAACGACTTACAAGAGGTAGGTAGAAAAAATAAGTCAATGGATTAAAATGCTTCCAAACATGCACAACATAACATCTGTTGCAACCCATTTCGTGACTGGAAACATACTTGCAAAATTGCAAAAGCATGTATGAACAATAACTTACTAAAAAGCTGGCATGACAATAATCTTAACAAATAACTATAACTGTGATAATGAATTTACCTATATATTACCTTATATTTGCACACACATATAAAGACATTCCCAGTCTTGCCCCATATGAAAATGATTATATCTTTGCTTGCAATTACCAAAAAAATACCATTTGATGACAGCAAGATGATGGTAGTTCCTTTGTGAATAATTTCCCTGCATAACCATAGACGTAAGTGTATGCCTTCGAGAAGTCTTGTCAAAAAATAATCAGAACATCAGGCTGCTAAGAAATATTAGTATAGGGGGAAAGGCCAGTTTTGTATGATGGTGAAATAAAACTCAGGCCACTGCCAATCTTTGAAGCTGCGAATTGACAACATATATACTCAAAATACTGGGTCAACATGCCAAAAAAAGTGGGAATTCACATGCCTCTGTAATATTAAAAGTATATTTCACACACTAAAGATTCATTTTATTCTAAATCTGATCATTGTAATGATGGATAACAATTGTAAGTTTTTTCTGCATGCAAGATCAGTAGTGGATACAAGAAAGACTATACTTTACACCACTGGATAGTGGATACAAGTCTTGCCTAAGGATTTTGCTAGTGAAGGCATTGGAATTGTTGAATTTAACCATGGTCGGGCATTTCTCCTTCTGTGTCTGAACAACATAACCCAAGAAACTGCACAATAAAGAGTCAGAGACAGAGAGCCTAGCAAAACTATAATTGCAATTACACTGCCTTTAAGTCCATTTTTATGTTGCTACCTATTGACGTCAACCCCCAGGGGCTTAAAAGGTCTCCTTCCTTTTACTATCCAGACCGGAATATGCCTCACTATCAAAGGTTGAAGGTGCAGGTGGAGATGCAGGAAGACCTATCAGTGTATGAAGTACGACTGCATTAATCAAACAATCGTCTGCATATACTTGATACTGCAACATCAAAATAAACATTTCATACCTGGATAATGCAAATACAAGACCTCGTATTTACCAAAATAATAAAGTTTGATACCCACTTCCTTTTGATAGAATTTTTGATATATTAGATAGGCTGTAGAGTTATCAAAATTTGCACCAAAAGGCACCAGGTCCAAAAGGACAACAATCTTTTCTTGATTTTGGTTGTTTGCATTTGCTCCCATTATGCAAACTTGACTTTTCTTCATAAATATCCCACAAGAAATTTGTGCAGCAAGGTCCGATACAAGAGGAAAGAATGCATACAATGGTAAACCAAGTCGCAACCCAACTTTCATTGCCAAAACACAACCACATGGAGATCCAGAAGGCTTATTGGTGTATGGCTCTCTGCACGATAGTGACTCTACATCTGCTATTTTTCTTCGAAAGATCACATTAACAACCGTAATCAACCTAGTGGCTTGAAATATCACCTGGATGCCCAAACAAATGATTTTAGACTATTTTAACCAAACACACAATATCACCATAGTATATGCAATATCACAACATCTCTTCCAGTGAATTAGAATTAACACAAAAATAAATAAATACATAACAAAGAGAGAGAGAGACTAATTACGAGAGAGAGAGAGAGGGCGACAGAGAGAGATAGAGGGGGAGTGAGGGGGAGAGAGAGAGAGAGAGAGAGAGCGAGAGAGATTACTCACTTTAGCAGTGAGATATTCAAGAACAGCAGACAAATACACAGGGGAACCAGATCCAACACGCTGAGCATACCTCCCATTCTTCAAAAATTTAGTCAAACCCTTACCCTTGCCAGCTCCAGTTGAACCCAAAATCAATTCCCTTCATCTACTAAATGATCTACTCAAGTGTACTCTACTTTTGATTACGAAACTTTAGTGAATAATAACATTTGAGCACCTACTCAGAGAGAGAGACTAACATCTTTATGTTGAAAGAGACCGAGTTCGCCTAGATAAACAACGGCAAATTGCGTAGATTATGTAAGAAGAATGAGTTGAAAAAGATGCATCGGTTCTAAAGAGAGAGAGAGAGAGATAGAGTGATGCATCGGTTCAGCAACGAGAGGGAGGGGAGAGAGGCAATTTCAATTGAGATTGAAAAGTAAAGGGGGAAAGTGAAGTAGTAAAAGGGATCGAGAAATGAAGGGGGAAACCAAATTTTCTTAGGGGGATAAATTATTTAACAGGGGAGAGAAAATAATAAAAGTATTTCTGTTATTGGTCAGGCATGAAAAAATATTTTTTACAAAAAATATTTAAAAATCTAGGTAAATATTTCACATTACGGTTTGATAATTTGAATTTTTTTATAATATGAAGTTTTCATGCAAAATAAATTTGAAGTTCTTTTATATTTTTTATGACTAAAATGGATATATCTTAATATGTATACAGTTGGATCATCGAAGAAATCATTTTAAAAATTTATCTAGTAAATCGGGAATGAGTCTCGTTATTTGGAGTTGTACTTTTACTAGATTTTTTCTAATCTTGACATGCAAGATGAATTTGAATTTTTTTAATAATTTTTTTATATGACTAAAATTGATATATCTTAACATCTGTACGGTTGGATCGTTGAAGAAATCATTTTAAAAATTTATTTAGTAAATTGGGAATGAGTCTCGTTTTTTGGAGTTGTACTTTTACTAGATTTTTTCTAATCCTGACATGCAAGATGAATTTGAAATTTTTTAATAATTTTTTCATATGACTAAACTTGATATATCTTAACATCTGTACGGTTGGATCGTCCAAGAAATCATTTTAAAAATTTCTTTAATAAATCGGGAACGAGTCTCGTTGTTTGGAGTTGTACTTTTACTAAAATTTTCTAATCTTGACATGCAAGATGAAGTTAAATTTTTTTATAATTTTTTATATGACTAAAATTGATATATCTTAACATCCGTACGGTTGGATCTTTGAAAAAATCATTTTAAAAAATTTATCTAGTAAATCGGGAACGAGTCTCGTTGTTTGGGTGTTGTTAAAGACCATTTATGTGGTAGTGACCCCTATATCGAAATAAATTAAGAAAAACAATATATTCAAATGGATCGATATTAAATGGCTCGTTTGACTTTTCTTTACTCATACGGTGTCTGTCTGTAATATTTTAAACTTAACAAGTCCCGAATCCTTCATGTGTATGTTATCGTCTATATTTTGAAAGTAATGACAGGATCTATGTACGTATATGATTACGATACAACATATTATAATGAAAAAATATAAGTTATTTATTTCATATAACCTTACTGATATTTAAACATGTGTTTGATAATGTGAGTTTTTACAAGCCAATCACATCTCTTGTAGCACATTTTGAAAGCGTACAATAAGGATTCAAGTCCCATTCAAGTCTTTGGGATTGTGAAGAAATTTGATATCAATAGATAATGGTTTGAACGAAAAAGACTTGTTTGTACAGGATCTTACAATAGATTTTCGCCAAAATCATTGTCTTATATTTTGTCAAAAAGGCTGATGTCATGACACAATGGTTTTCTAAAAAGGCTTATTTGTACACTTTCGTACAAATTTTAAACTGTTGTCTTATATTTTAGAAAATCATTCTTCCAAATTTTAAACCCCTATATCGAATTAAATTAAGAAAAACTGAAATATTCAACTAGATCGACATTAAATTGCTCGTTTCACTTTTCTTTACTCATATTGTGTCTTTATGTAATATTGTAAACTTAACAAGTCCCGAATCTTTCATATGTATAATTATCGACTATATTTCGAAAGTAATGATGGGATCTATGTACGTATATGATTACAATACAACATATTATAACGAAAAAATATAAGTTATTTATTTCATAAAATCTTAGTGATATTTAAACATGTGTTTGATAATATGAGTTTTTACATGCCAATCACTTCTCTTGTAGCACATTTTGAAAGCGTACGGTAACGATTCAAGTCTCATTCAAGTCTTTGGGATTGTCAAGAAATTTGATGTCAATAGACAATGGCTTTAACGAAAATGACTTGTTTGTATAGGTTCTTACAATGGATTTTCGCCCAACCCGTTGCCTTATATTTTGTCAAAAAGGTTGATGTCATGACACAATGGTTTCCTAAAAAAGCTTGTTTGTACACTTTCGTACAATGGTTTAATATTAAAACTATTGTCTTATATTTTAGAAAATCATTCTTCCAAACCTAAATCACCTTCAAAAAAAATTCAATTTTTTTTAAAAATTCAGGCGGGAATCTAAATAAAATAGAGGGGAAACGAAAATTTTAATTTTTTGTAAATCAACGGCTCAGAATAGTATATTCATAATCCAACGATAAAGAAAATGTGACTATTTTTAATTTTATATAAATAAAATTTACAGTAAAAAAAATTCAAACCCTCTGAAAATTAGACACCGATTTTTCATGAAAGTTGTTGTAACATATTTTCCAATGCAGGTTATTCAGACAACGAGTAAGACACCATTATCTGAAACTCTTTTACTCAACAGAGGTGATAAACTATTGTCTGTTATGCTTTATTTCTAACATTGATTTTTCTGCACCATTGTCTCAAATAAATAACACATTGGTACCGGAAAACCATTGTCTAAGTTACACAACAGTCCTTAAAACCCATTGTGTAAAACAATAGAAAGCACACCGGTTTATTGTGACCTAAACAACACTTGTACCAATCAAAGTCACACAATGAGGATGAATACAACCATTATCTCATTGGAGCACAGGGGCATCATTTAGACAACATTTTTGAATAAGTTGAATCACCATTGTGTGAAACAGAATGATACAAGGCTTTTTGGTCAACTACCAATTAACCGTTGTCTAATTTTTTGGGACAACAGTTTTTTTGGCCACCATTGTGTAACAGGTGTTGTCTGATTCAGTTTCTGGTGTAGTGTAAAAATGAAACACACAAATTAATTGATAGTACAATAAACTTGTGGCTGATGAGTAACTTGTGACTAGCTATATTTTCTTGTAACTTGCGACCAATGAGAATAGCACTTAGAATTATTCCTTCCAATTCTAACTTGCGACCACATCACCTAGTATAAGTTTGTCACTTGATTTCTTTTACTAAGTCTAACTTGCGACCAGTGCTTTTGCAACTTGCGACTATATACTATCTTGATTGCCTGGTTTCATTTATATGTTTATTAGATTTTCTTTTATTCTTTTTCTTGTTTTTCTTTTTCTCTTTTTTTTCTTTTTTTTGTGTTCCTTTTCTTGTTTTTTCTTTTTTTTTTCTTTTTGTTTTCTTTTGTTTTTTTTCTTTTTATTTAAGTTTAAATTGTAACTAAATTAATTTATAAAATAAAATTAAATATAACTTATATAAATAAACTAATTTAGATTTATAAAATAAACTTATTTAAAGTTTATTAAATAAATTATATTAAAGTCCATTAAATAAATTTATTTAATTTAACAATTAAACTTTGAGCTTCGCCAATCCCTCGAGCAGTTTAGCTGTTAACCTGCCCACCTCTTCTCGTACTTTAACAGGTAAACGTTCAATCCCAGTACATTCCTCAACTTGCAATTCTTTTAAAAATAATACTCAGATTTCTTTCACGAGCTGTTGACCCCTGGTGCGACCGGTCTGGTTCACAGACGACTAACCCCGATTCAGGTCTTCGTATTATAGCCTTGATTACATTGTTATACTTGCAACAACTTTATCGCTTCAAACATTGACTATCAATAAAAAATTCTACTTTCAGTGGAATCCTTTATGGTAGTTTAGACAACATCTTCATTGCCACTACAATCTTGAATAATTCATTCACTGTTCTTCACCAACACTTGAACATATAATTGAACACCTGTAAGTGAGTATAACTTCAAGACTACAGTTATACACTGAACACCTATACCTTGTCTTCAATTCTTCAGATTCCCATGCTTCAAATACTGTCTATTTTCAATCAATGCTAATAAACTGAAATCTTTTGGTATCACTTATACACTGAATCTTTATTATTTCTGAAACCTTGAGAGTCTTTAACCTTTATTCTTCACTGAGGCATGAACATATTCATGAGCTTCCTTCAGTGACCTGTGGTACTAACAACAGACAATCTGCCTCCATGATTATGCATGAAGAGGAAGTTTATGATGTTAACAGTTTTAGTCTCTGGTCCACAGGAATGGGGTAATTATATTGATGTGTTTTTACAACCGCTCATTGATGATTTGAAGAAACTTTGGGAAGAAGTTGAACCAAATGTGTTTGATGCCCATACCAATTCTTTTTTCACTCTAAGGCAAATATTGATGTGGACCATAAACGATTTTCCGGCATATAGAAATTTGTCGGGTTGCGGAGTCCTTCCAGATAAATTTTTTGTGGGTAGTCGATTCAGAACATAAACTGAATGACATATAGCTTCCCCCCATAACTATAATGGGAGCTCCGTGCTCTTAAGAAAACTCCAGGTCATTGCAAATATTGTCCGGTTCTTAAGTTCAACCACCATATTTTCTATTCCGTTTTAGCTTCAACAAAAGATTTGAACTTCTTAAAGGCTTTAAAAGCTTCTCCATTCGATCTAAACATGTATACCCACATTTTTCGACTAAAATCATCTATAAGGAGGAGAAAATACTTGTTGCCAGCTAGTGTTTCAGGTGAAATTGGGCTAAATATCTCCATGCACAAGTTCAAGCACCTGTTTGGCAGCAAAACTTCTGTGATCTGGAAATGGTTTTCTGGCATGCTTCGTCATCAGACATCCTTCTTTTATGTCTTTTGTGTGCTTGGATTTTGGCAGCAAAACTTCTTTTATGACTTATTCAAAGATTCCTAAAAACACTCTGACTACTACATGACTAATTCAGCTGCTAATAAAACACTATTTAACAACTAATTATTTAAAAATGTTTAGATTAATAAACTCCAACACACACCCCCATAATCTAAACGTTCTTCTGCAGCTTCTTGACACAGAGCAGTTCCCGCATTTTCTCGAACCTAACTGCAGATAAAGCTTTTATCAGGATATCCTCCTTCTGACTCTCTAAACTTACATGTTTGATTTCAATTTCACCACGTTCCACATATTCCCTAATGAAGTGATATCGTATATCGATATGCTTGCTCTCACCATGGAAGACTGGATTCTTCGCCAAATCGATTGTTGACCTATTATCGATATAAATCACCACGGGTCCAGTCTTCAAGTATGGTATGCAGTTCATCAATTTTTTTAGCCAAATTCCTTGACAAGCAGCTGTTGTAGCAGCTATAAATTCTGTTTTATATGAAGAAAGTGCTACTCAGTGTTGCTTTTGAGATACCCGGGTGATAAGACTCTCGTTTAAGTAGACGACCATACCAGCAGTACTTCTTCTATCCTCCACGTTCCCAGCAAGATCACTATCGGAGTAGCCAGACAAAATATAGTTTCCAGTGCCCGTCGAATATGTTATGCCATAACCCAGCGTTCCGTTCACATACCTTAGAATTCATTTCATAGCTCCCTGATGTGCCACAGTCGGGTTATCCATGAAGTGACTTACAACTCCAACGGTGAAGGATATGTTCGGTCTAGTATGAACTAGATATCTTAAACCACCAACTAAACTCTTATACATTGTTGGGTCAACTAATTTATCTCCTGCATCCCTGTCTAACTGAATACTTGGCTCCATTGGTTATTTTACGGGATTACAATCCTTCAACCCTGCTTTCTCAACTAGTTTTCTGGCATATGTAGCCTACCACAACTCAATATAATCAACTCCTTGCTCAACCACAATTCCAAGATAATATGATAATCTCCCAAGATCACTCATATCAAATTCACTATTCATTTGTTTTTTGAATCTATTAATGTTAGTAACAATAAGAGATTCATTACCTTCCCTCCATACATAAACATCGTGTTTATATGGACACTTTATGAAACCAAGATCCTCGAGACATTTGTTCAAACATGTGTACCAGGCCCTCGGTGCTTGGCGTAGGCCATACAATGCCTTGTTTAACCTGTAGACGTTATGCTCCTCTCATTCTTTCATAAAACCTTGTGGTTGGCTTAGGTAAACTTCCCACTGTATCTCACCATTAAGAAATGTAGATTTGACATCCAAATGGAGCACCTCCCACACATTTTTTGTAGCAAGGGCAAGCAATAACATTACTGTTTTAAGGCGTGTGACTGGTGCGAACACCTCCTCGTAATCATTTCCATATCTTTGAACATATCCCTTCGCAACGAGCGTAGCTTTGTACTTCTTAAATTTCCCTTCGGTGTCCCATTTTAGCTTATAAACCCACTTGAGATCTAAAGCTTTATGCCCTTCAGTAGATCTATTAACACCCAGGTTTTGTTCTTCTCGATAGATTCCATCTCGTTACCCATAGCTTTCTTCCACTCTTTACTGTTTGTTACTTCGCTGTATGATGTTAGTTCCTCAACATTTAACAATAACAACTCCTCATCTAATTTAATCTCGTCTGTTTCATTATACACTTTGCTTAGGAGTCTGAAGCATCTTGGTTCGCTACTACTTGTAGAGTTCTCAAAACTTCCAACACTATCTTCAAAATCACTTGTTGTATTGCCTCTCGACTCAGCAGGTGTCATGACCTCAGCTTCATTAATTTGATTTTGTGAATTTTAAAAATCTCTTGTTGTTTCATTGGCTCTCAACTGAGCAAGTGTCACGACCTCAACTTCATTATTTTCATTCTGTGAATCCTCCTCAAGACTAACTCAAGAAACGCTAAGTATACCTCCAATAGTTCTTCCGCTTCATTAATTTCATTCTATGAATTTTCAAAATCTCTTATTGTTTCATTACCTATCGACTGAGCCGGTGTCATCACCTTAGCTTCATTATTTTCATTCTGTGAATTCTCCTCAGGATTGACTCCTGAAAAGCTAAGTATACCCTCAATAGTTTGCATACTCTTTTTGCAGCATTATTACTCCATGTCCAAGACTTCCTTTCATCGAATGTTACATCTCTACTCACAAGCAAAGAACTAATGTTTGAATCATAGAGCCTATATCCTTTTGTTCTTGGCCCCTTTCCCAAATGCACCACCTATTTGCTTCTATCTTTGAGTTTTGTTGTATGAATAACAAGTATTTTCATGAAAGCAGTACAACCAAAAACATTAATAAATTTCAGATCCGTTTTCTTATCAGTCCATGCCTCTTGCGGACTCCTTCCAGATAAAATTTTTATGGGTAGTCGATTGAGAACATAAACTGAATGACGTATAGCTTCCCCCCAAAAATATAATGGTAGCTCCGTGCTCTTAAGAAAACTCGGGGTCATTGCAACTATTGTCCGGTTCTTAAGTTCAACCACCCCGTTTTGCTGAGGGGTGTAAGGCGCTGTATAGTGCCTTAGTATGCCATTTTCTTCACAAAACCTTGTGAATACTCCAGAGCAAAACTCTCCTCCATGATCAGTCTGAAACACTTTTATTTTCTATTCCGTTTTAATTTTAACCAAAGATTTGAACTTCTTAAAGCCTTCAAAATCTTCTCCACTCGATCTAAACATGTATACCCACATTTTTCGACTAAAATCATCTACAAGGAGGAGAAAATACTTGTTGCCAACTAATGTTTCAGTTGAAATTGGGCCACAAATATCTCCATGCACAAGTTCAGGCACCTATTTGGCAACAATACTTCTGTGATCTGGAAATGGTTTTCTGGCATGCTTCTTCATCAGACATCGTTCACAATTCGTCTTTGGTTGCACAAGTTTAGGAATTCCCAGTACCATCTTACCTCTCGACATTGAGGTCAAGGCATAAAATTTCACGTGGCATAACCGTGTGTGCCATAACCAGAAGTTTTCCTCTGCTTTCGTCATTAAGCACCTCGACTTGCTGCTTATCAGAGTGATCTTGTATAGTCGATTAAACGACTTCTTCACCTTCATCAAAACCTTTCCTTGTTTCTCATACACCCATAGATACTCCCCATGAATCACCACCTTATTCCCCTCCTCAGTAAGTTATCCCAACCTTATGATATTGCTGTAAAGTGAGGGAATAAAGTATACATCACGTAGAGCACACTCTTCTCCATCCTTGCATTTGAAAATTAATGTCCCCTTTCCTTTTATCTTAACTATTGAATCGTCTCCGAATTTAACTTGGCCCGTCACACCTTCATCCAATTCACTGAATTTAGAATGCAACCCGGTCATGTGGTTGTTTGTTCCATTATCCAAAAACCATAAATTTGACTCTGATTTTTCAGTACTTTATGGCTTCAATTTTGGCACAACACCCCCTTCATTCAATTGAACAACTGCATTGTCTTCCTTCTCACATTCAGTCAAAAGTAGTGTGGGCTCATCTCCTTGGACTTGAGATAAATTAATTTCTGATTTTTGCTCATTCTCTCTTTTGGGGGTTTGACACTCTGATACAAAATATCCAAGGATGTTGTATTTGAAACACCTTACTCTACTTTTGTCATGAGGTCCTCATCCAAGATCACGTCCGTCTCTTGATTCATTGCCTCCTTTTCCACTTCTTTTCAACCACTCCTCTCTAGTAAGTAATACCTTATCTTCAGGAAACTCCCTTTTCATCCAATCTTTATCGGTCAACATCAACTGATTACTTGTGCCTTCACTAATGCCTCGTGTTCTTTCTTCGTGAGCTTTCAAGCGTCCAACGACCTCCTCGATCGTCATCTCTTTCAGGTTGCCAAATTGTTCAATGGTAGAAGCCAATTGAACATACATCGACGGAACAGCCCTCAACAGCTTTTTGACAATATACAACTCACTCACAGTTTCTCCCAACATACGTATATTGTTTACAATCCCAGATATTTCATACAAAACTTACTTCATGGTTCTGTCTCCTTCCTGTTCAAGGCTTCGAGCTCAACTTTCAATCTCTGTACCTTAGCTGCCTTGACACGATCAGCCCCAACGCTCAAGGTCTTGATAGCATCCCAAGGTTCCTTAGCCATCCTTTTTTCTAACACCGTTAGTAACACATCTTCCGGGATTCCCTGATAGATAGCAATTAATGCTACCTTATATGTTCGTGTTTCAATTTTCTCCTTCGGATCATCTGGTTCGATGGCCTTCTAGACTCCTTGAGCCTTCATAAAAACCTTAAATTTTACAGGCCAGGCAGTGTAGTTGTCTTTTCCCAGTATTGAATAACTGAGTCCTAACGAGCCTTCTTTCATCTTTGGTACATCCATTTTTGCTGGTTTGGGCATAAACTTTGTCATACACTAACCAACAGCTCAGATACTAAATGTTAAAATAAGAAACAAATAGAAGAGGTGTTTACGTTTAAACAGAGAAAAAAATAATACATTTAGATGATTAACTAGAATGAAAGATTATAAGGAAATATATGAAAGCAGTTCACACATAGTGGCACAAAAACAACTACTTCTAACGTATTTCCATCATCTATAAGACTTATTCAAATACTCCTAAAAAAACTTGACTACTACATGACTAATTCAACAGTCTTTTCACAAATTTCTTTACATGCTTATTGAAAGTAATCCAAAAGTATGAAATCTAATAAAGCCTCACCATTTTATAACATGTGCTTGTCGAGAAAACTTTCTATAGTGTCAAAGACAAAACTAGAGATAGAGGGTGATGTGTTCAAGTGAATTTTGGAGAAGGATTGATAGTCAAATTGTGGGAAGGGCTCCAAACCCTACTTCAAGTAATAGCAAGTGACTGTGCTTTTAGTGACATAATCCCATATATGTACATGTCAATTCAGCTAACCAACTGCAAGTATATATTAATAATATTTTTAGTAATCAATTAGAATTATAGATTTTTTGTTTTTATGAGGGTAGCAAGGTAAAACAACCTTATTACCTTTTATCTCTCCAACTATCAATTTTATGTATACAACAGTAACCCTTTTACAGGTTTTCAAGTGATAATTAACTAAGGTACATTATGAACATACATATTTGGCCATATATGTGCCACTTATGCTCTTTTTTGTTTTCAAGTTCCTATAGTTAATAAAATTCAAAAAAAAATTAAAAATGATTCATGTGTGCAAAAATTATGAGAAGTGGCAATCTAAACTACCTAACATATGTTGTTAGATTGTCCATTACTCCGTTGCATCTAGCTAGGTTTAAAAATTTATAATTACAGTAAAGGCATAGTGTATAAAAGTGAGACTATAGTGAGCTAGTGCATGCCTTCAATTCAACAGTTGAATTGCACTGCCCAAGAGAAAATTTACTGTTGAAAGATTATAATAGATACAAAAAAAGTTTATATTATATTTCTTTATAATAAAATAATATCTTTTGGTAATTAAATAAAAAAAACAAATTTCAAAAATACTATAACAACCTAGCTAATATGTTTTGCAACTTTTACAAAATATATACCAAAAATTTGAAATATTTTAATCGAACCAAAATTACAAAAAGTTTGTTCGAGATTTGTTCGTGATTATAGCATTTTATGCAAAAGTTTGGAAAAGAAATTTTTTTACATTTTCAATTCTTATAAAATCTATTGATATAATCCAATACAATACAAAAAGCTAAGATAATTGTACAAAATATAACCTCTAAGAATATAATATACTACTAGTATCTTTTTTTAATCAAATTTCAAGTACTAATAAATCTTTGACCAATTACATTAAAAAGAATATATTCCTCGTTTTCAACTTTGTAAAAAATCTTATTACTATATTATTTTATAAAGAATCATTTTTTCATGAAAATCTGATAAAATATATATAAGCCAGCTAATGCAAAAGTAGAATATCGGTATAAAATTCAATAATATTATTTAAAATAAATTAATATATTAAAGCAAATATTCCAATTCTAAAACTTTGCAAGATTATAACAAAAATGGAGATTTATTATTGTGTTATCAAATTAATATATGAAATCAAATATTCTAGTTGTGCACAATATTTCCAATTATGCACATAAAATCAAAGGAGGCTATATATACACAGCTCAATACTACTGTTGCACATCAAAATTTCTTATCTATCATAAAATTCACATCCTCTCATTTTCAGGGAAGTAAAATTTTCATTTACCAAAGGGGTAATCATGGACGGAAAAAACTTTGTTGGGGAAGCTAAATTTGGAGAAGGAAATAGAGGAAGTGGCTCAATAAAGAAGTGGAGAAGTCCAGATGAATTTTGGAGAAGATTTAGGAGTCAAATTCTTCCTAACAACGTCCACAATGTCCATGTGTACCAGCTGTTGGATGTATGAATCTTCCTCTCTTTTTTTCCATTTTATATACCTCTGTTTATAAGTATATCATCTTTAATCATTTGATCAATTTCTTTATTCTACTAAACAGGAAGAACCATGTGCTGGTCATAGAAAAAAGAAAGCTACGACTGATGCATCCCACATCAAAGTGCAGCGTCCTCAGGATCTAAGTAGAAGTGAAGAACCAAATTTGGAGCTCTGACCTTTCTTTTGATCCAATTATTTAGAAATAGCATAGTAATATGTATGTTGCCCAAAATAACCATATTGACTTCATAGTGAGATGTTTTTTAAACAATTCACTGTGATTAGAAATAGTTTTAATTATCATTTTTCATCAATTTCAATTTTTTTAATTTTTTTAAAGCCATTAAATTTATTCCAAACTAATGTCTATTAATTTTTTTAATACTTTATTTATGTATTAGTTTTAAATTCTTTGATACTAATTTTTATATGTTTACTTTTTATGTAAATTGATAGCACTTAATACAAGAAAACCAAAATTTATGGTTTGATGAAGGATTAAATGATGATGACCCATTTGGGGGTGATTGATTTCAAAATTTAAGACAATTTTTGGGTTCAGATAATATTTGTAATTTTAGTACTTTTTTATGGTATATAATTTTAAATAAAATGATAGTGGTAAGATGAATTATATATTATGATGTATGATTTTTGATTTTTGTTGAATATCTAGAATTTAGACATTGACGTTGTTGGGGAATATGTTATGTATTAAATCAATGAATGTTTTTAAAACTTAACGAGCACTTCCCACCGCATTGAAGCTATTTTCTAGCATGTTCAAACTATTTCCAACCATCTTCAAGCTATTTTCTACCATCTTCAAGCTATTTCCTATCGCCTTCGACAAGATATTTTCTACCACGAGTGGGAGGAAATTTGTATTTCCACATGGCATCTTACTTGTCATGTGGGTCATCGACATGTGGTTGTCCACATCAACATGTGGGCCCATATTTAATGCGATCATACTCATTTCCGACTTAGGAATTTCCTACCGTTCCTTATCGGTAGGAAATGGGTCATTTCCTACCGATTTTAGGACATTTCCTACCGAGGAAGAAATGATCGGTTTTCATATATAAGTTGTCTTAAGCTTTGTATGAGCTTTGACAAACACCTAGAGCGTGGTGTGTTAAACTCAAAAAATATGTGCAAAGGTCTTGGATTTATAAGATGCCATTTTGAACATGCTTTATATACGAAAAAAGAAGGTAAGTATTTTCTGATCGTAGGTGATTACATAGATGATTTGTTGGTCACTGGCATTGGTGGTACTGTCATGGAGAATATTAAAGGGAGATGGGTTACAAAATTTGAGATGAGAAACTTTGGCATGGTAGCATATTATCTAGGAATTGAAGTGGAGCAAGAAGCTAGATATATCGAGTTAAACCAGTCAGGGTATGCATGAAAGATCCTTGAAAAGACGGGAATGAGTGTAATTTTATAAAGTATCTCATGGATCCCAAGGTGCAAATTACGAAAGATGAAGGGGTGAACTAGTGGATGCAACTTAATACAAGAGTTATATTGGAGGGCTTCGATTTTGGTATGTATCAAGCCCGATATTACGAATGATGTGGGTATTTTTAGCCGCTTCACGTAGAAACCAACGTTGATGCATCAAGGATGTAGTTAAGAGATTTAACAAGTCATTTGAATGATTGAGGCAGTACAAGAGGAATGGTGTTCTATTTGAACAATAATCTCATTGCATGGGTATCTCAAAAATAGCAATGTGTAGCTTTGTCCTTGTGTGACGCAAGATTTATAGCTTCTACAAAAATGGAATGCTAAGGAATCTGGCTTCATAATGTTCTTAATAAAGTCACAAGTGAGAGCATTGGTGCAGTGGTCCTTTTTATTGACAATAAAGCTGCGACTGATTTCGCCAATAATTCAGTTTTTTATGGGAAAGGAGCGTACATTGCATGAGGTTTACTATATTCCATCATTATGCAGCACTATAACAAGCATTGGCCAACTGCCACAAAAGGAAAATAGAGTGGTCTTAAAGGGTGAATTTTTGTGGGTATTCTATGACCAAGAAAAATTTCTCATGAAAGTGAAACTCTCTTTAAATCGGCTATACAATATCATTGGAACAAGAAAACTCATTTTTTTGCTTTCTAAGTCTAATGATATATCTAAATTATGGCATACACGATTTAGTCATGTTAATTATCAAGCATTGGGATTAATTTTTATGAACAGTATGGTGTATGGTTTTCCGAAAGTAGTTCATCCAAATAATGTGTGTGATGGATGTATGATGTCTATGCAAATTAGACAACCTTTTACTTCACAAACACAGTTTAGTGTGAAGCATGTGCTAGATTTCGTTTATGCTGACTTGTGTAGACCAATCACTCCAACAACTAGAGGAAGAAAAATAAATTTCTTGCTGCTGGTAAAATAATTTTAACAGAGTTACGTGGGCGTATTTTTTAAAGAATTAAGACGAGGCCTTTAATGCTTTTAAAAGTTTTAGATCCAAGATTGAGAGTGATGATGAAAGTAGGGTGAGGATTCTCAGAATCAATAGAGGAGGAGAATTCATGTTAAAAGAAGTTGTTGATTATTGTGAGAAGGCTAGGATCGAGAGACAATTTACAGCACCTTACACGCCATAATAGAATGGAGTAGTTGAAAGAAGGAATCGAACTATAGTTCAAATGGACCGAAATTATTTCAAAGAAATGAAGCGGAAGAAATTTGTTTTCTAGGGGTAGCATTTAGGAATTTTGTTTATGTGCTTAATAGACTTCCAACTCATTCACTATCTCAAAAAACTCTGACTCCATATGAGGCATGGTCGGGATCAAAACCAAACATTGGTCATGTGAGGGTGTTTGGATGCACAACGTACATGAAAGTTCCAAACACTCAACTAAAAAAGTTTGATGAGTGGGTAAAAGTGGTGATTAACTTAAATAGGCTCGGTTGGTTGTAAAGGGGTATGCTCTGGAACAAGGGATATATTTTGATGAAATTTTGCTCCCGTTACTCGTCTTGAAACTGTAGGGTTATTGTTAGATTTGGCAGTGAAGTTTGACCGATAAGTGCATCACCTTAATGTAAAAGCAACCTTCTTGAATGGTAAAATTCATGATAATGTTTATGTTGCCCAGTCGGAAGGATATAAAAGGAAGGGTTATGAGAATATGTTGTATAAGGAAGGATATAAAAGGAAGCACCTAGAGCATGGTATTCTAAACTCAAAAAATATCTAGAAGGTCTTGGATTTATAAGTGACCATTATGAATATGGTTTATATATAAAGAAATAAGGCAAGGATTTGTTTATCGTAGTTGATTTGTTGGTCACTGGTGTTAGGTCCCGAATTATCGTAGAAGGGGGGCTTGAATACGATAATCACTAAATTAAAAAAATTGAACCTTTTGCGGATATAAAATTTAGTGTTCGGTTAGTGTTTCTGTGTTCTTGAGTTGAATATTGTTTGGGAATATAAAATGAGGAACACAAGATATTCGGGGAAATATATATTAATATATAAATCCGCGAGGGGTGTTGCTACACTCTGGTACATAAATTAACCGCCTACGATCTAAGAACAACAAAGTTTCTCGATTTTACAAAGATCAACAAATTAAATCCTATACAACGTTCTAACTTTTGTTTGTCTAAGGATTTAATTATTGGGCAACATTTATAATGCCCCTATGAATATACAAGAGTTAAATCGAGCATTATAACGTTACTCCGGTGAGAAGAATAACTGATATGGATTTGTGTGTATATCTCCTATGTATCTCTTTACTTCAGTTCATCACCTCTTTTGCGATAGAAGATGAACATAACAAATTCAATCTAAATTGCTGAATGCTGCTGCTGCTATGTAGACTTGTATCAATTAAAAATGTGTGGCTAAAAATGAAACACACAAATTAATTGATAGTACAATAAACTTGTGGCTGATGAGTAACTTGCGACTAGCTACATTTTCTTGTAACTTGCGACCAATGAGAATAGCACTTAGAATTATTCCTTCCAATTCTAACTTGCGACCACATCACCTAGTATAGGTTTGTCACTTAATTTCTTTTACTAAGTCTAACTTGCGACTAGTGCTTTTGCAACTTGCGACTACATACTATCTTGATTGCCTGGTTTCATTTATTTGTTTATAAGATTTTCTTTTATTCTTTTTCTTGTTTTTCTTTTTCTCTTTTTTTTCTTTTTTTGTTTTCTTTTTCTTGTTTTTTCTTTTTTTTCTTTTTGTTTTCTTTCTTTTTTCTTTTTATTTAAGTTTAAGTTGTAACTAAATTAATTTATAAAATAAAATTAAATATAACTTATATGAATAAACTAATTTAGATTTATAAAATAAACTTATTTAAATTTTATAAAATAAATTATTTAAGTTTATTAAATAAATTATATTAAAGTCCATTAAATAAATTTATTTAATTTAACAATTAAACTTTGAACTTCGCTAATCCCTCGAGCAATTTAGCTGTTAACATGCGCACCTCTTCTCGTACTTTAACAGGTAAACGTTCAATCCAAGTACGTTCCTCAACTTGCAATTCTTTTAAAAATAATACTCAGATTCCTTTCACGAGCTGTTGACGCCTAGTGCGACCAGTCTGGTTCCCAGACGACTAACCCCGATTCAGGTCTTCGTATTATAGCCTTGATTAAATTGTTATACTTGCAACAAATTTATCGCTTCAAACATTGACTGTCAATAAAAAATTATACTTTCATTGGAATCCTTTATGGTAGTTTAGACAACGTCTTCATTGCTACTACAATCTTGAATAATTCATTCACTGTTCTTCACCAACACTTGAACATATAAATGAACACCTGTAAGTTAGTATAACTTCAAGACTGCAGTTATTTTCTTTAACCTCTACCTATACTCTGTCTTCAATTCTTCAGATTCCCATGCTTCAAACACTATCTATCTTCAATCAATGCTAATACACTCAAATCTTTTGGTATCACTTATACACTGAATCTTTATTATTTATGAAACCTTGAGAGTCTTTAATCTTTATTCTTCATTGAGGCATGAACATATTCATGAGCTTCCTTCAGTGACCTGTGGTACTAACAACAGACAATCTGCCTCCATGATTATGCATGAAGAGGAAATTTATGATGTTAACAGTTTTAGTCACTGGTCCACAGGAATGGGGTAAGCGTGCTGGAAGTTACATGCATTACTCTCCAATAAGCGTGCTGGAAGATGTATTTAGGAATGTTTCAATGATCAATAAGATACTCTCACGAAAAATAACATATAGCCACTAAAAATTAACTTCGCATCCATGACCCCGTCATTAATATTTTTGTTAAATATAAATCATTTAAAAAATTTATTAACCATTATCCAAATATAGGGATGGCAACGGGTATGATCGGATCGGGTTTGGTAATATCCAAATCCGATTTGTTATGTTTCTTTTTGGATCGGGTTCAGGTCTGGATATTAAAAACAAAGATCCAAATCCTATCCATCGGGTTTTTTCGGGTTTCAGGTCTGTTTCGGATTTAATTCAGATACTTTAAAAGTAATTACTTGAAAATAAAGAAATATATATTATTATATAAATATGTTAGGTACCAAATTACTTTCAATTGTAAGAATACAAAAATAGTACTGTATATATTTTCGATACATGGTTGGTGTAGTGATCGAGGTCTTACTTTCCTAAATGTAGGTTAAAGTTCTATCACTCATGTGTTTGTTTATCTAAAAAACAGTACTCTATATATTTAGATAATTCAATATTAGGGTGGAATATAATAAATTTAATAATCAAAAATTATCCAATGTCCCTGTTATAACAAAAAATTTTAAATATTTTATGTATACAAATCAGGTATTGTTGTTATAAAATTATGTAAGATAAGAATATGATATCGGGTTTTTTGTGGGTTTCGAGTTCGGATCGGGTTCAGAACGGATTTTGGGTTTCGGGTCGAGTATCGGTTTGGTATATCTATATCCAAATTAAGATCCAAACTCTTTCGGGTCTGAAAATAAGATCCAAATCCAGATCCAAATAAAAAAATCGGGGTCGGTTAAATCCAAATGGATTGGAACGGGTCGGGTATGCGTCGGGTCGGGTAAAATTGCCACGACTATCCAAATAAAATCATTACTTTATTCTAATGTATTTAGAGAAACAACAAGCACCTGAAAATAAATTAGTAGAGTTCATCACCCATGGTCCTGATAATGAAACAAATAGAACCGGTGTTTACGTTTAAACTGAGAAAAAACAATACATTCAGATGGTTAAGTAGAATGGAAGATTACAAGGAAATATATGAAAGCAGTGCATACATAGTGGCACAAAAACATCCATTACTTATAACGTGTCTCCACTATCTATAAGACTTATTCAAAGATTCCTAAAAACACTCTGAGTACTACATGACTAATTCAGCTGCTAATAAAACACTATTTAACAACTAATTTTTTAAAAACGTTTAGATTAATAAACTCCAACACACACACACATAATTTAAACATTCATCTATAGCTTCTTGACACCGAGCAGTTCCGACATTTTCTTGAACCTAACTGCAGAGAAAGCTTTTGTCAGGATATTCTCCTTCTGACTCTCTAAATTTACATGTTTAATTTCAATTTCACCACGTTCCACATATTCCCTAATGAAGTGATATCGTATATCGATATGCTTTCTCTCACCATGAAAGACTGTATTCTTCGCCATATCGATTGCTGACCTATTGTCGATATAAATCACCACGGGTCCAGTCTTCAAGTATGTTATGCAGTTCATCAAGTTTTTTAGCCAAATTCTTTGACAAGCAGCTGCTGTAGCAGCCATAAATTCTCTTTCGCATGAAGAAAGTGCTACTCAGCATTGCTTTTGAGATACCCGGGTGATAAAACTCTCGTTTAAGTAGAAGACCATACCGGCAGTACTTCTTCTATCCTCCACGTTCCCAGCAAGATCACTATCGGAGTAGCCAGAAAAAATATAGTTTCCAGTGCGCTTCGAATATGTTATGCCATAACCCAGCATTCCGTTCACATACCTTAGAATTCATTTCATAGCTCCCTGATGTGCCACAGTCGGTTTATCCATGAAGCGACTTACAACTCCAACGGTGAAGGATATGTCCGGTCTAGTATGAACTAGATATCTTAAACCACCAACTAAACTCTTATACGTTATTGGGTCAACTAATTTACCTCCTTCATCCCTGTCTAACTGAATATGTGACTCCATTGGGTATTTTACGGGATTACAATCCTTCAACCTTGCTTTCTCAACTAGTTTTCTGGCACACGTAGCCTACCTCAACTCAATACAATCAACTCCTTGCTCAACCTCAATTCCAAGATAATATGATAATCTCCCAAGATCACTCATATCAAATTCACTATTCATTTGATTTTTGAATCTATTAATGTCAGTAACAATAAGAGATTCATTACCTTCCCTCCTTACATAAACATCGTGTTTATATGGACACTTTATGAAACCAAGATCCTCGAGACATTTTCTCAAACATGTATACCAGGCCCTAGGTGCTTAGCGTAGGCCATACAATGCCTTGTTTAACCTGTAGACGTTATGCTCCTCTCCTTCTTTCATAAAACCTTATGGTTGGCTTAGGTAAACTTCCCCCTGTATCATACCATTAAGTAATGTAGATTTGACGTCCAAATGGTGCACCTCCCATCCATTTTTTGTAGCAAGGGCAAGCAATAACATTACTGTTTTAAGGCGTGTGACTGGCGCGAACACCTCCTCGTAATCAATTCCATATCTTTAAACATATCCCTACACAACGAGCCTAGCTTTGTACTTCTTAACTTTCCCTTCGGTGTCCCGTTTTAGCTTATAAACCCACTTGAGATCTAAATCTTTATGCCCTTCAGGTAGATCTGTTAGCACCCATGTTTTGTTCTTCTCGATAGATTCCATCTCGTTACCCATAGCTTTCTTCCACTCTTTACTGTTTGCTGCTTCCCGGTATGATGTTAGTTCCTCAACATTTAATAATAACAACTCCTCATCTAATTCAATCTCGTCTATTTCATTATACACTTTGCTTAGGAGTCTGAAGCGTCTTGGTTCGCTACTACCTGTAGAGTTCTCAGAACTTCCAACACTATCTTCAAAATCACTTGTTGTTGTATTGCTTCTCGACTCAGCAGGTGTCATGACCTCAGCTTCATTAATTTCATTCTGTGAATTTTCAAACTATCTTTTTGTTTCATTGCCTCTCAACTGAGCAGGTGTCATGACCTCAGCTTCATTATTTTCATTCTGTGAATTCTCCTCAAGACTAACTCCAGAAACGCTAAGTATACCTCCAATAGTTCTTCAGCTTCATTAATTTCATTCTGTGAATTTTCAAAATCTCTTGTTATTTCATTACCTATCGACTGAGCCGGTGTCATCTCCTTAGCTTCATTATTTTCATTCTGTGAATTCTCCTCAAGACTGACTCCACAAACGCTAAGTATACCCTCAATAGTTTGCATACTCTTTTTGCTAGCATTATTACTCCATGTCCAAGACTTCCTTTCATCGATTGTTAAATCTCTACTCACAAGCAAAGAACTAATGTTTGAATCATAGAGCCTATATCCTTTTGTTTTTGGCCCCTTTCCCAAATGCACCACCTATTTGCTTCTATCTTCGAGTTTTGTTGTATGAACAACAAGTATTTTCATGAAAGCAGTACAACCAAAAACTTTAATAAATTTCAGATCCAGTTTCTAATCAGTCCATGACACTTGCGGAGTCCTTCCAGATAAAATTTTTGTGGGTAGTCGATTCAGAACATAAACTGAATGACGTATAGCTTCCCCCTAAAAATATAATGGTAGCTCCGTGCTCTTAAGAAAACTCCGGGTCATTGCAACTATTGTCCGGTTATTAAGTTCAACCACCCTATTTTGCTGAGGGGTGTAAGGCGCTGTATAGTGCCTTAGTATGCCATTTTCTTCACAAAACCTTGTGAATACTCCACAACAAAACTCTCCTCCACGATCAGTCTAAAACACTTTTATTTTCTATTCCATTTTAATTTCAACCAAAGATTTGAACTTCTTAAAGACTTCAAAATCTTCTCCATTCGATCTAAACATGTATACCCACATTTTTCGACTAAAATCATCTACAAGGAGGAGAAAATACTTGTTACCAACTAATGTTTCAGGTGAAATTCGGCCACAAATATCTCCATGCACAAGTTCAAGCACCTATTTGGCAGCAATACTTATGTGATCTGGAAATGGTTTTCTGGCATACTTCATCATCAGACATCCTTCACAATTCTTCTTTGGTTGCAAAAGTTTAGGAATTCCCAGCACCATCTTACCTCTCGACATTGAGGTCAAGGCATAAAATTTCACGTGGCATAACCGTATGTCCCATAACCAGAAGTTTTCCTCTGCTTTCGTCATTAAGCACCTCGACTTGCTGCTTATCAGAATGATCTTGTATAGTCGATTAAATGACTTCTTCACCTTCATCAAAACCTTTCCTTGTTTCTCATACACCCATAGATACTCCCCATGAATCACCACCTTATTCTCCTCCTCAGTAAGTTATCCCAAACTTATGATATTGCTGCAAAGTGAGGGAATAAAGTATACATCACGTAGAGCACGCTCTTCTTCATCCTTGCATTTGAAAATCACTATCCCCTTTCCTTTTATCTTAAATGTTGAATCGTCTCCGAATTTCACTTGGCCCGTCACACCTTCATCCAATTCACTGAATTTAGAATGCAACCCGGTCATGTGGTTGCTTGCTCCATTATCCAAAAACCATAAATTGGACTCTGATTTTTCAGCACTTCATGGCTTCAATTTTGGCACAACACCCCCTTCATTCAATAGAACAACTGCATTGTCTTCCTTCTCACATTCAGTCAAAAGAAGTGTGGGTTCATCTCCTTGGACTTGAGACAAATTAATTTCTGATTTTTTCTCATTCTTTTTTTTTGGTTTTGACACTCTGATGCAAAATATCCAAGGATGTTGTATTTGAAACACCTTACTATACTTTTGTCATGAGGTCCTCGTCCAAGATCATGTTCGTCTCTTGATTCATTGCCTCCTTTTCCACTTCTTTTCAACCACTCCTCTCTAGTAAGTAATACCTTATGTTCAGGGAACTCCCTTTTCATCCAATCTTCATCGGTCAACATCAACTGATTACTTGTGCCTTCACTAATGCCTCATGTTCTTTCTTCATGAGCTTTCAAGCGTCCAACGACCACCTCGATCGTCATATCTTTCAGGTTTCCAAATTGTCCAATGGTAGAAGCCAATTGAACATACTTCGATGGAACAGCCCTTAACAGCTTTTTGACAATGTACAACTCACTCACAGTTTCTCCCAACATACGTATATTGTTTACAATCCAAGATATTTCATACAGAACTTACTTAATGGTTCTGTCTCCTTCATGTTCAAGGCTTCGAGCTCAACTTTCGATCTTTGTACCTTCGCTGCCTTGACACGATCAGCCCCAATGCTCAAGGTCTTGATAGCATCCCAAGCTTCCTTAAGCGTCCTTTTTTCTAACACCGTTAGTAACATATCTTCCGGGATTCCCTGATAGATAGCTATTAATGCTACCTTATTTGTTCGTGTTTTAATTTTCTCCTTCGGATCATCTGGTTCGATGGCCTACTAGACTCCCTGAGCCTTCATAAAAACCTTAAATTTTACGGGCAGTGTAGTTGTCTTTTCCCAGTATCGAGTAACTGAGTCCTAACGAGCCTTCTTTCATCTTTGGTACATCCATTTTTGCTGGTTTGGGCATAAATTTTGTCATACACTAACCAGCAGCTCAGATACTAAATGTTAAAATAAGAAACAAATAAAACAGGTGTTTACATTTAAACTGAGAAAAAAACAATACATTTAGATGATTAACTAGAATGAAAGATTATAAGGAAATATATGAAAGCAGTTCACACATAGTGGCACAAAATCAACTACTTCTAATGTGTCTCCATCATCTATAAGACTTATTCAAATACTCCTAAAAACACTCTGACTACTACATGACTAATTCACCTAAATATTTAAAAACTTTTAGATTAATAAACTCCAACAGTCTTTTCATAAAGTGACACAATTTTATAACTTGTACATGTCCAGTAAACTTTTTATAATTTCAAAGACAAAACTAGATATAGAGGGTGATGTGTCCAAGTTAGTTTTGGAGAAGGGTTAATAGTCAAGTTGTGGCAATGACTCCAAACCCTACTTCAAGTGACACTGTTGTTAGTGACGTAATCCCATATATGTAGGACTTAATTCATCTAACTAACTGCAGTTGTAGATTATAAATATTTTTAGTGATCAAGCGAATGTTATTAAATAGAATTATACATTTTTTTTTAATTTTTTTTATGAGGGGTAAAACAATCTTATTACCACTTATGTGTGCAACTATTAATTTTATGTGTAAAATAGTAACTATTTGACAGATTTTCAAGTAATAATTAACTAAGAAACATTATGCGGATAAATATTTGGCCATATTCATGTGCCATTTATGCTTTCTCAGTTTTCAAGTTTATACAATTAATAAAATTGATAAATTTTTAAATAAATGATTCATGTGTGCAAAAAATATGAGAAGTGGCAATTTAAACTATTTAACACATGTTGTTATATTTTTCCATTACTCCATTGCATCTAGCTAGGTTAAAAAATTTATAATTATAGTGGGTACCTATAAAAGTGAGACTATAGTGAGCTAGTGCATACCTTCAATTCAACTATTGAATTTCACAAGAAATTTGTTGTTGAAATTTTATACTAGATACAAAAAAATTTGATTTGTTTTAATTGAACAATAATAAAAAATGGGATATTCCAAAATTACTATAAAAGTCATACTGATATATTTTGCAAATTTTACAATATATACATTAAAAATTTGAATTATTTTAATTGAACCAAAATAAAAAAAAATTAGAATTTGTTCGTGATATAGCATTTTATGTAAAAGTTTGGAAAAGAATTTTTTTTGCATTTTAAATTCTAATAAGATCTATTGATATAATATAATACAATACAAAATAATTATGATAATTGCAGATAATGTAACCTCTAAGAATATAATATACTACTATATCTTTTTTTGATCGAATTTCATGTACTAATAAATCTTTGACCAAATATATTAAAAAGAATACATTCCTAGTTTGGCTAATTTTAAAAAAAAATATTACTATTTAATTCTCTAAATATTATTTTTTGGTGAAAATCTGATAAAATATATATAACCAAGATGATGCAAAAGTAGAATATGCCTATAAAATTCAATAATATTCTTTTAAATAAATTAATATATTAAATCAAATATTCCAATTCGGCACAATATTGGTGGCTTATAACAAAAAAGGACATTTAATATTATATTATCAAATTAATATATGAAATCAAATATTTTAGTTGTGCACAATATTTTCCATTAAATCAAAGGAGCCTATATATACACGAGCTCACGGCTAATGCTGCACATAAAAAATTCTTATCCAAAATTCATAGTAATTTTTATAATAAAATAATATCTTTTGATAATTACATAAAAAAAAGATGTTTCAAAAATACTATACAAATTAAACTGATATGTTTTGTAACGTTTACAAAATATATACCAAAAATATGAAATATTCAATAGAACTAAAATTATAAAAAGTTTGTTCATAATTTTTTGGTGATTATAGCATTTTATGTAAAAGTTTGGAAATGAATTTTTTTTATATTTTAAATTCTAATAAAATATATTGATATAATCAAATACAATACAAAAATCTAAGATAATTGCACAAATGTAACCTCTAAGAATATAATATACTACTAGTATCTTTTTTTTAAATTTCAAGTACTAATAAATCTTTGACCAATTACATTAAAAAGAATACATTCCTAGTTTGGAAACTTTATAAAAAATCTTATTAAACATATATAAACCAGCTAATGCAAAAGTATAATATCAGTATAAAATTCAATAATATTCTTTTAAATAAATTAATATATTAAAGCAAATATTCCAATTGTGCACAATATTGCTAGCTTATAACAAAAAAGGAGATTTAGTATTCTATTATCAAATTAATATATGAAATCAAATATTCTAGTTGTGCACATAATTTTCAGGTATGCACATAAAATCAAAGAAGGCTATATATACAAGCTCAATACTAATGCTGCACATCAAAATTTCTTATCCATCATAAACCTCACACCCTGTCATTTTGAAGGAAGTAGAATTTTCATCTACCTCATCTACCAAAGAGGTAATCATGGACGGTAGAAACATTGTTGGGGAGGCTGAATCTGAAAAAGGAAATGGAGGAAGTGGCTCAATAAGAAAGTGGAGAAGTAGAGATGAATTTTGGAGAAGATTTAGGAGTCAAATTCTTCCTAACAACCTCCACAATGTCCATGTGTACCAGCTGTTGGATGTATAAATCTTCCTCTCTTTTGCTTCATTTTATATACCTGTGTTTATAAGTATGTCACCTATAACTGGTTTTTGGGTTTTTGAAGGATGGTCCTAGGGTAAATGACCCATCCTATTTATCATCTCTGCTGGCATCAGTACCGCCATCCTCCACGCAGATTTACCTCAAGGTATATATTATTGGTCATTGAAGTTGTCCACAAGTAATTCTAGACATTCCTAGGCATGAATTTATGTCATCCTTAACGATTGATACAATAGAATATGGAGAATGAGTATCTTTTAACCAAAAACCAAAGGGAAGTCATATGTTTTTGTTGTAATTAGGAAAGAGGTTGAATTTCAAATGCCTCAATAGGACTTTTTGTTGTACTTTTGTTGGTACATGCATACATACTTTTAATCATTTGATCAATTTCTTTATTCAACTAAACAGGAAGAACCATGTGCTGGTCATAGAAATAAGAAAGCTAGGACTGATGCATCCCACAGCAAAGTGCAGCTTCCTCAGGATCAAAGTAGAAGTGAAGAACCAAATTTGGAGCTCTGACTTTTATTTTGATCCAAATAATTATAAATAGCATAATTAGATGTATGTTACCCAAGATAGCTACATTAACTCCATAGTGTGGTGTTTTTTAAACAATTCCAGTGTAATTAGAAACAATTTTATTTTATCATTGTTTATCAATTTTAATTTTTTTTAATTTTTTTTAAAGCCAATAAATTTATTCTGCACTATTATCACTACAAGAAATAAATTGATATCCAAGCATTCACCGTAACTATCGTTGGTGAGATAACTACATTGTTCATGTTAATTCTTCAATCAATATATCACAAGTATGAAAATACAAATCAAGAGGTAAATATTTCAGTATTTGATGATGATGAAGACGACGCCTACAAAGAAATGAAGATGATGAGGGTGGATATGACAACGACCAACTAGGCGACTTGTAAATAGACGAGGAAGACATTTTCTTCGTGATGAGCATGGTGATGACGATGGTGGACGGGATTGTAGTTAAGTTTTAGTTATGATCCAGATGTTCTTCTATATTAACTGCTTTGAACTTAAGTTAGGTTATTTTGAAATTAGTTTAATGGTTTGAACTAGTCGGTTTAGTTCGTGGACAATGGTTTGGTTGATATTATAATTATAACGGTAAAAATTTTATGAATTGTTTTGTTGTTACTAATGTAAATTATGGTATGTTTTTCTATTTTTAGCAATATTTAATTTGTGGCTCGTTTTGTATTTCGGTGGGCTCTAAAAAATTGAGATGTGTTGTTAAAAATTTGCGGTCTACAACTAAACGCTTAAATCTACGGAGAGCATAAACCGGCCAATGTTGACCATTTATAAACCTAGGATACTTGATTGAACTTATATAAACCCGATGGATTTAACTAAATCCGACAAAAATCATATTTCTTATAGTCGGTTTTTATTTGGTCAGTTTGGAAATTCAGTACGATTTTTCTGGTCGGTTTAAAGTTTCGATCTCTTACCGAATATTTCCCAAATCAACGTAATAAACAATCGAGTGGGTACAAATGTCAATCGATTTATTTTTTGGCACAAGTAATATTACAGTAACAAATGGCTTTGACGGTCAAATAAGGTCAATGTCAATCTTGATCTAATATGATCAAATTTGCCCGAAACCGATCGACCCCAACTATGATTTACTTTTGGGTTTGTAAAAAACAGACCATATTTTGATTAAAAAAAAACTATTTTGAGGGTCAATTTTGACTATGTTTATTGTAGTCTTTGGCTTAGTTACATGCAAGAGTTACATAATATGACCTAATATACTAAATACAAAGATTATAATGCACTTGAAATAAATACTTTCCTAGTTTAATGGTCATGTAATTAGTGCAATGCATTACTTTCCAAAAAGCGTGCTAGAAGATATATTTAGGCATATTGTTTCAATGACCAACAACTTACTCTCGCGGAAAAAAAATCCATGAACCGTCAATAATAGTTTTTCTAGATATAAAGTAAACCATTTAAAGACTTTATTAACCATGGTCCAAACAGAATCTTTACCTTATTCTAATGTATTGTTAAAAAAATTGCAGTCTAAAATTAAATGCTTAAATCGACTGGAGAGCATAAACCAACCGTTGTTGACCATTTGCAAACCTAGGATACTCGACTGAACTTATATAAACCCGATCGATTCAAGTAAATCCGACCAAAATCATATTTCTTATAGCCTGTTTTTATTTGGTCAGTTTGGAAATTCAGTACGATTTATTTGGTCGGTTTAAAACTTCGGTCCCTTAACGAATATTTCCCAAATCGACGTAATAAACAATCAGGTAGGTACAAATGTCAATCGATTATTTTTTTGTCCCAAGTAATAGGACTGTGACACGTGGCTTTGACGGTCAAATAAGATCAATGTCAATCTTTCTCTAATACGATCAAATTTGCTAGAAGCCGATTGACCCCAACAATGATTTACTTTTGGGTTTGTAAAAAACACACTGTATTTTGATAAAAACCTATTTTGAGGGTCGATTTTGACTATGTTTAATGTAGTCATTTCCTTAGTTACATGCAAGAGTTACATAATATGACCTAATCTGCTAAATATAAAGAGTATAATGCATTTTGAAACAAATACTTTCCTAATTAAGTTGTCTTGTAATTAGTGCAATGCATTACTCACCCATAAGTATGTTAGAAGATGTATTTAGGCATGTTTGAATGACCAACAAGATACTCTCACGAAAAAATAACATACAGTCATCCAAAAAATAATTTTGCATTCATGACCCGTCACTAATATTTTTGCTAAATATAAAGTACACCATTTTAAAAATTTATTAAACATGGTCCAAATAGAATCATTTCCTTATTCCAATGTGTTAATAGAAAAGCATGCACCTACAAAAAAATTAGTAAAGTTCATCACAACTCGTTTTTTCTCAAATTTCATTACATGTTTATTGAAAGTAATCCAAAAGTATGAAATCTAATAAATCGACACCATTTTATAACACGTGCTTGTCGAGGAAACTTTCTATAATGTTAAAGACAAAACTAGAGATAGAGGGTGATGTGTCGCAAGTGAATTTTAGAGAAGGATTGATAGTCAAATTATGGGAATGGCTCCAAACCCTACTTCAAGTGACTGTGTTGTTAGTGACATAATCCCATATTTGTACATTTTAATTCAGCTAATCAACTGCATGTATATATTAATAATATTTTTAGTAAACAATTAGAATTATACATTTTTTGTTTTTATGAGTGTAGCACGGTAAAATAACCTTATTACTTTTTATCTCTCCAACTATCAATTTTATTTATACAACCGTAACCCTTTTACAGGTTTTCAAGTGATAATTAACTAAGGTACATTATGTTTTCAAGTTCCTACAGTTAATAAAATTCAAAAAAATTAAAAATATGATTCATGTGTGCAAAAATTATGAGAAGTGGCAATCTAAACTACATAACAGATGTTATTAGACCGTTACATCTAGCTAGGTTTAAAATTTTATAATTACAGTAAAGGCATAGTGTATAAAAGTGAGACTATAGTGAGCTAGTGCATGCCTTCAATTCAACAGTTGAATTGCACTGCCCAAGAGAAAATTTACCGTTGAAAGATTATAATGTTGATTAAAAATAAGATCACAAACTGGGAATCAAATTGTTTATATGAAACTGTAAAACAAAGAGTATTTACATGAACATGTGTTTTATTAGAATGCAAAACAAGATATATATGCACCTGCATATAGATTCTAAGCCTAAAAAACAGGACCAGACTCTCCTACAAACTAGCTACTACCTAACGTTTATTTCCACGACTTCCTAGAAACTCTCAGCTGAATATATGACCCGGTCATATGCAGATACATGAAATAAATTATAACAGATAGTAAATAAAATAACCATGCTTTAGATTAAACCAACAGTCTCCCCTTAATCTTAAGCAGGCTTGTGCAGGTCCTTGACACCCAACAGAGCTCTCATCCTTTCAAATTTCACAGTCGCCAATGCCTTCGTCAACATGTCAGCTCTCTGGAGATCAGTACTCACATGTTCAACAATAATCTCTCCCTGTTCAATGCACTCACGGATAAAATGATAATGAATGTATATGTGTTTGCTACGTCCATGGAACACATGATTTTTCGCTAAATAAATCGCTGATTTGTTATCGATATAAAGTACAATGGGACCAATGTAGCTTCCTGTTGCTTGACTTAACAGATTTCTCAGCCAAATAGCTTGGCTGGCAGCTGATGTTACCGCCATAAATTCTGCCTCACAGGAGGAAAGAGCCACGCAGCGCTGTTTTTGAGAGACCCATGTCACTAGGCTGTCGTTCAGGTAGAAAGCCATACCACTGGTTCTTCGATCGTCCACATGCCCTGCAAGATCAATGTCAGAGTAGCCACTCAACATATAGTTGTTGCTGTTTTTCCTGTATACCAGTCCGTATTCCAAAGTTCCCCTGATGTATCTAAAAATTCGCTATACAGCTTGTAGATGCAGTACAGTTGGTGTCTCCATATATCTACTAACTATACCCTCTGAATAGGCAATATCCCACCTTGTATAAACCAAGTACCGTAAACCCCCAACAATGCTCTTGAATTCAGTTGCATTTACGGGCTTTCCACCTAGATCCTTAGTTATACTCTCCTTTGGATCCATGGGGTACTTAGTGGGATTGCATCCCATCATTCCAGCTTTCTCGAGGATTTTTTAGCATATGCTATATGTCTCAACTTAATGTAATCTACTCCTTGCTTCACTTCAAGCCCCAAGTAATATGACAATTTTCCAAGGTCGCTCATCTCAAAATGAGCACTCATTTGATCTCTGAACCTTTGAATAACAGACACGTTTGTACCCGATATCAACAAATCATCGACATAAACCCCTATTATTAACAATTTCTTTCCAATCCTTTTAGTGTAAACAACATGTTCATACGGACATCGTATGAAACCCAGTTCTTCTAGACACTTACTCAATTTCGCGTACCAACCATGGGGTGCTTGACGCAAATCATATAGTGCCTTCACAAGCCTGTAGATAAGTTGTTCCTTTCCTTGCTTCATGAAACCCTCGGGCTGAGTAACGTAGACTTCTTCATGGATTTCCCCATTCAAAAACGAAGATTTGACATCAATATGATGCACTTCCCATGAATTTTTTGCATCAAGGGAAAGAAGGAGTTCACTGTCTCCAGGCACGTTACATGCATGAATATTTCATCAAAATCCCTCCCTTGTTGATGAACATACCCCTTCGCTACTATACGATTTTTGTGCTTTATTACTTCTCCATTTGCATCCTTCTTAACCTTAAAAATCCATTTCAGTCCGATAGCCTTTTTACCAGCCGGGAGTTCCGTTAATCTCCAAGTGTTATTATTTTCGACTACATCAATTTTCATGGCCTGTTGCCAACAATGTTCCGTCGCAGCCTTACTGTAACTTGTAGGTTCGGTTGTCCCCATTAACATAAGTTCGTCCTCGTCTAGCTCAATTTCTTCAGTAGCATCATAGACTTCTGCTAATGTTCTGAATCTTTTCGGTTGCTCGCAGCTTGTCTGTGCTTCTGAACTCCCAGTTGCATCAAGATTAGAACCACTCATGGAAGATGGAGTGGTATCAGGTTCAGCAGCAGAAGAAAATGAATTACTTTGTGACACATAGCGTCCCTCTATATTGTCCTCGCTAACAGGTGACTGGCTAGGTAGTGGGCTATGAAATCCGGCGTCTTTATCGTCATCCCTATCATCTTCCTTATACAAATTATACACAGTAAACGTACCTTGTTGGTTGTCCCCCACCGTCTCTACTTTCTCCCAATCCCATCCTTTCCCTTCTTCAAAAATCACATCACGGCTAACGTGAACACCTCCGCTGTCAGGATCATACACCCTGTATGCTTTGGTTGACAGTTCTTTTCCCAGGTTGATAACCATTTTGCTGTGGACACTAAGTTTGGTCACTTGGTTACCTGGAAACTTCATGTGAGCTAAGCATCCAAATACTCTGACATGTGCTATATCCGGCTTTCTTCCTGACCATGCCTCATACGATGTCACCCCGGTTAAGGCTCGTGTAGACAACCAATTTAGTATGTAGACTGAATGTCTGACTGGTTCTGCCCAGAACATGCCAGACATATTTTTATCCTTCAGAAAACTCTGGGCCATTTCTTTTATGGTTCGATTTCTCCTCTCCACCACACTGTTCTGTTGTGGTGGGTATGTAGCTGTGAGTTGTCTATATATTCCAGCCTCATCACAATAATTATTAAATAATTTAGACGTAAACTCACCTCCTCTATCTGTCCGGAGTGTTTTGATTTTCCTTTCGGTTCCCTTTTCAACTTTTGCCCTGAAATTCTTGAACGCCTCAAGCACGCCATCTTTTCTCTTTAAAAAATAAATCAACATAACTCGCGTGCAGTCATCCATTAGTAGAAGAAAATACATATTTCCACACAAGTCTCCATGGACTATTTCCAAGATTTCCTTTGCACTATAAGTTGCCTGGCTTGGAAAAGAGTTTCGGGTCTGCTTTGACATAAGACACCATTTGCACACTTCATTCTGGGATTTTATTTCAGGCATTCTAACCACCATTTTTCCAGTAATAATATGTTAATAATTTGTTTTGTGATTATATTAATTTTTAAACACTTTTGAATGAGAACTTTATCTACATTTTAAAATTCTAAATACAAAACAAGTACGAGGACTTTACAGATTAAGTTCTAAGATTATAATATACATCTCATATATTTTTTATTGAATTTCATATATTAATAAATCTTGAGTGGTTAGATTGAAAAAGGAAACTATTATTTTTTTGATAATTTAGAAATAATTATATTTTTATTTCCTTTTAAAAAGAATCAATATTGCTTTCTTGGTAAAACAAATTCTCTAAATTTAGGCATCCAAAACTACAATATCTTAACAATAATGAATAATACTGTATTATTAAATTAATACACTAAATCAAATATTCCAATTGTGTACAAAATTGCTACCTTCCAAATCAAATCAGTGTATATATACACAGAGGCTTATTAGTACTCAATCACATAAAATTTCTTGTCAACTTCAAACTTTATTGGGGAGCCAAAATTTCAAGCAAATATAAGTTTCAGCTAAGAAAGAGGTAAACATGGCAGCTACAGACTTTGTGGGGGAGCCAAAATTTCAAGCAGGCAGTGGAGCAAGTGGCAGCTCATCCTCAATTATAAGGGAGTGGAGAAGCCCAAATGAATTTTGGAGAAGATTTACAAGTCAAATAGGTACTAATAGTGATAGGGTACCCAGTATTGTGAATGATAACCCTATGTACCCTGTCACTTTGACCGGCCAAGTGCAGGTAATTAATGACATTTTTTTACGAAATCAATTTACTGTTCTTGAATCTGATTATATATGCTGTTGTTTTGCCAGGAGCATAGTAGGGTACCACATCAGATTTCCGTATCTAAAGCTTTATACCCCTTATTTATGCAACGTGACAGATTTCCGTATCCCCGGAAGTCGTTTACTGTCCACATCAGAACTGCCTTTAAAGTGAAGACAGATTTGCTATGTGCATCATACACATTTGGTTCCCCTTCCTCCCACAAATTTTTTAAATCATCGATTATTGGTTTTAGATATATGTCAATGTTATTTCCAGGCTCATACAGGCCAGAAATCAATGTCCATAACATCATAAACTTCCTCTTTATGCATAACCATGGAGGAAGATTATAGATTACTAACACGACCGGCCAACAACTATACCGATTGTTTAATCCATTGTTGTGTGTATTTATACCATCGGCCTCTAATCCTAAGCATATATTTCTAGCCCCGCTACCGAACTCGGGCCACCTACAATCTACATTTCGCCAAGCATGAGAATCACATTGATGACGCATCTTTCCATCTTTAGATCGATTCTTCACATGCCAACTCATTAATTTAGCAGTAGCAGCAGATTTAAACAGTCGTTTAAATCTAGGGATTATCGGGAAATACCACATCACTTTGGGTGGAACATTAACCCTAACTTTACCATCTTTCCCAATTTTCCAGCGAGAAAGATGGCATTTGGGACACTCAGATAAAGATTCGGCAGCTGGTCCCCTATATAACATGTAGTCATTTGGACAAACGTGGATTTTGACATACTCAAGTCTTAAATCAGTTAAGGTTTTCTTAGCTTCATACATACTACCTCGAAGCACATGCTCTTTAGGAAGAAAAGAGCCAATGGAGTCAAGAAGATCGCTAAAGGTTTTATCACTAACTCCAAACCTAGCCTTCCAATTATGGAATTTGAGGACTGACTTTAGTTTAGTATACCCGCTTCCCTAAAAAAGAGGTTGTTCCGCATCAGCAACATACCTCTTAAATTTATCAGAGTCATTATCACAATCTTCATCAACATTATATGTTGCTTGACATACATTATATGTTTCTAAAGGGGGTGTGGGATTTTTAGCAGGACAAGTACTACCAACTGATGATTTAGTACTACTAGCAACCCCTTCTCCATGCCAAATCCAATCCAAATATCCTAAACTAAAACCAGATTCATAAAGATGACCCCTGATTATCTTGACAGTAATTTTTTGAAGTTAACTCAGCGTGCACAAGGGCACGGTATTTTTTTTGGGTTTTTAGCATTTTTCTCGCCAAATATCAAGAAATTTTCGACACCAATCTAATAAAGAAACCCTATGGGCTTTTATCCAAGACTTGTCCATATAAAACCACCTGGTATATCACTAAAATTTCAGTCTTATAACTTATATGATTAATATTATTTATTATATTTCTACTATTTTTTTGTACCACTATCTAATTTTAAAATAAAACAAGTAGAACATAAATATCAAACATAAATTAGGATAACAATTGACAAAATTGTTATCAATGTTTTTGTACCACTATCCTAATTCATTGCTAACAGAACAACACTCTGAAAAATAGAGAGATATAATTAAAATACAATTATCCTATAAGTAATTACAGATGTCAAAACAGAGAGTTACAATTAAGTACAATTAAAATTAAACAAATGTAAAATCAAAATCAAAATTTACAAGCAACAAGATAAATACAAAACAACATCCACCTAGTATAAACTCGGGTTTCAATTAAAAAAACCCCCAATTTTTGAATCTAGGGTTTCAATTTAAAAAACATACAATTTTCAAATCCAGGGTTTTCAAAATTCTAAATTAATGGTTAACGTGCAGGTTAATTCAAGCTTATAAAATGAAAAAGAAGGAGAAATAAACCTAATTTGAGTGCAAATGTGAGAGTACAAACAGTGAGCGCAATTGCTTTGGTTGAGTAGATTGCAGCGGCGAGAGGTCGGAGAGAGTACGACCGAGACCACGGCAAAACAACTGCGAGACTCCAGTGAGAGTTTGAGAGAGAGACAGAGAGACAGTTTGTGTGTTTTAGAGAGAGGTTGAGACAGACAAGAGAGAGAGATGGTGAGAGAGATGGTGAGTAAGAGAGAGGGTGAGAGAGGGAGAGAGTGGGAGAGAGAGTTTGGGTGGGAGAAAACCGGTGACGGGAGAGGGTCTGAGAGTTTGAGAGAGATTGACAAGGGAGAGAGAGTTTGAGAGAGAGAGAGCATTTTTTAGTTTAGATTTTTTTAATTAATTTGTCTGAAGAGAGGGAGAGTGAATTCGTTAAGGGGGAAAAATTGGCTAAGGGGGGAAAGAAAGGGGGCTTTGCTGCGTTCATTTTTTTCTTCAAAATATAGACATCGATTCTAAATAAAGCGATGTCTATTAACAACATAGACATCGCATTTTCGCGGGATGATGTCTATAACAGTTTAGACATCGGTGGCACATTCGACCGATGTCTAACATATGATGTCTATTCACCTTTTTTCTTGTAGTGTGCACTTTCATCTATGTGGTCCCATGCAAGTAAATTCTCTTGTAGGTAAAAGATATTTTCTCCCATTTATTGATAATTGTACTAGAAAATTATGGATATATATTCTTAACAAAAGTCTGAAGTTTTTGGAGTCTTCAAGAATTACAAAGCTCTTGTTGAGAAACGTGGAAAGCTTGATGATAAATCTGAAAAGTGCATTTTTGTTGGCTATAGTCAGAATCCAAATGCATATAGGCTGTTTAATCCAGTGTCTCAAAGATTAATAATTAGTCGAGACGTAATATTTGATGAACAAGCAACATGGGATTGGAAAAGTGGAAAAGAAAATAGCACTGTCATATATGATAATAATCTACTAGAGCCATTAGAAGAAGAGACATAGCCTGTCCAAGATGAAGTTTCACCGCACTCATCACCAACATCATAAAGTTCAGAGTCAGCACCTCGTAAAACGAGAAGCTTGGCTAAATTATATGGCGAGACAAGAAGAATACATGAAGAGGAATTTTCAGACTTCACTCTATTTATGGAAAGTGATAATGTCACTTTCGAAGAGGCTGCTAAAGAAGAAAAATGAAGAGAAGCCATGAAACAAGAAATGGATGCAATTGAATGGAATAAGACATGAGAATTGGTTGATTTAGCTCCCGGAAATAAATCAATTGGAGTTAAATGGTGGTTTAAAACTAAATGTGATGCTGATGGAAATATTAAAAAATATAAAGCTCATTTCGTTGTGAAAGGTTGCAAACAGAAGGCCGACGTTGATTATCAAGAAGTATTTTCTCCTGTTGCGCGCCTTGAAACTATCCGGTTAGTGCTTGCACTTGCTGCTCAAAATAATTGGCTTGTTCACAAATGGATGTTAAGTCTGCATTTTTAAATGGTGTATTACAAGAGAAGTATACATAGATCAGCCACCAGGTTTCATCAAGAAAGGAGAAGAAAATAAAGTTTGTCGCTTAAAGAAATCTCTTTATGGTTTACACTACAAGAAAAAAGTCCATAGACATCGCTTTTTGGCTGATGTCTATGCTGTTTCCCAACCGATGTTGATGTCAGTGATGTCTATTCTAGACATCGGTGAATACCCGATGTCTATACTCGATTAGACATCGATTTTAGTTAAAAAACAGATGTCTATGTGTTGATTATTTACATAAAATGCTATAAGTAAATTATTTAATAACTAAATTACACCTAATTAAACATGTTAAACATATCATGAGCTATGTTTTTTGTCACAAAAACATCGATTTTAGTGAAAAATACTGATGTCTATGTGATGATTTTTTACAAAAAATGCTATAACAAAATTATTTAATAACTAAATTACACCTATTAAAACATATTAAACATATATTGAGCTATGTTTTTTGTCACAAAAACATCGATAATTTTGACAAAGGTGATGTAAAATGACATATTAAACATCTCTTTCTTTAATGAAAGGTGATGTCTAATTTAGCGTATAGACATCAGTGTTTTCTAGAATGAAGTGATGTCTATGTATCATTTAGACTTGAACATGTTAGTCTTTAACATCAGTTGTTTGTCTGAAACTGATGTACATTGTATTTTTTGACATCAGTTTTGTTTGGTTAAAAGTGATGTTTATAATGTTACTTGACATCAGTTTAATCTTAAACAAAGTGATTTCTATATTTCATTTAAACTTGAACTTGGATTTCTTTGACATCAGTTTTTTACCTTAAAGTGATGTACATTATCTTTTTTGACATCAACTTTTCTTAATTGAAAGTGATGTGTAAGAAGTTTATAGACCAAATTGTGTAAAGTTTTACATCACTAATTGTGTAATTGTTGTCTGAGAACGTCGACCAAAATAGTAAAACATATGATCTGAAATCTAAACTATTACATTCTCCAGAAACCAACTAAAGACATTCAGTCTAATGAAAATTGTTGAGTATGACAACACAACTGATACAAACAACTATGTACAGCCAATTCCTTTTAGCAATATTAACTACTATAAGCAGTTTAGAATAAGGAAATTTTGAATTACCCCTATGGAATCACTCATTGATTTCATTGAACATGTAGAAGCAGAACAGGGTTGCACTGCAACTTTTTCAAGGAGCAGAGGATCTAGGAGGTGGTTGTGGGCTTTTGGATGACGAACGACATACATTGAGCTTGCCTAATGTTATCAAAAGTCAGGCACCGGATGTAAGTACTAGGATATGCCTTCTTGCATTCCGCGATTTCATGGAGGACTTGAGATGCGTCTGTGCAACCAAACATGGGAAGCTTCCACATTGTCCAGTACCTCCCATCGTAGTAGTTAGGAATTCTGCTATTCTCGCGATAAACATACCCCAGCTGTAGACAAAAATGTTCGGAACAAGAGATCAGTATTTCAACCCCTGCTTAACAAAAAACTTCAGACCACAGAGTATTGCTTCAAGCCATTGATTTATATAATGATTTTGTGCATGCAAGAGAGAAAAGAAACAGAAAGTTCATCTCCAGAGATGGCAATTTCAAGATTGAACAAAATTATTCATCAGTGCCACAATTTGGAATGCATTTATAGAAAATTTGATAACATCGGACACACATTGAATATTTTCTATATAAAAGATATGCAGTTTCTACCATTGGAGTCCAATTTCTATCACTATCAACTATCAAGAAACAATACACCTGCTAAACTGAAAGTTTACAACATAATTTAAATTATGATAAAGAGTGGATGCAAATAGCAAATTCTTGTTATCAATCGGATTCCAAGTCTGTTTACACACAAACGAGAGCCAACTATAAGCAGTACAAAAGGTGGTAATATAAGCAGCTTAAAAAAAATTAAAAACAAAAATAGAAGTTCCGATCAAAGTACCTTCATACAGTGAGTTTTAGATCCATTCGAATCAGCTTTGGCGGGCTAGGTTTTAAGCCAACATAGGTGGATCCAGCCACCGGAGCCGAAAAGCTTGCAGCATGCATAATTGATTTATTACCAAACTGACCTACAGCACAACTGGAAACACAAAACTAGAGACTAGCACAAGATAAATAGATTAATAGATTTTTCAGATTATGTAGAGTGTGAAGATACGACTGAATAATCATTTTTGGGTTTTGATATCATCAATTCATAATTTTCTCAGATTGGAAGGGCTGGGCTCGTCAAATGGATTTTGTGTTCCATGCTCAAAGTAGCTAAGATAAATTCACGTAACTTCCGGTAAGTAGCAAGTGCTACGTTACGCTAGTGAGCAGAAATCAAGGGCAGCAGAAAACTATTAGGAAAAAAAGAAAAAAAAATATTGTTCTAAGGAAAAGTAAGAAAAATTCCAATGCTAACTAAAAATATTACTGCAAAACATAGACAAGATTATACACACCTGGACAAAGCTATACAGGCCCGGGATGGACATAGCATCTGCTCCGAGCAACTTTAGTCCAAAGTCAACATGAGGCTGCATGATTGGAAATTCAAGACAGTGCGAGAGAGATACGATAAGAAGCTTGTTTAAACATTTGTGAAGTCATTTACAATGACAAAGAAGAAGTGACATTAATATGTAGCATCTTTTCACTACATTCTTGTTTGATAAATTATGTATTTGGGAAAGTGCATCGTCAGATTCCTTCAAGAATGAGAGAATAACAAACACTAATGCAAGAACTTGCTATGAAGAAAAAGTTAAATACTAGTAGAAAGATTCTAAAAAGGATTATACCCGTAGATAGCGTAAAAAGACTTTTTCATGTTGACATATAATTAAGCATAACGGTAAAATAAATATATTGTACAATACACCTCACCTTCTCCATAAGAGACACTAATATTTTTGCAAAATAAGGGAATGATGGAACCAATGGCTTCAGGGTGATACGTGGAGAAGCAAATACCTGCAAGTCAACCACCTGAAACACTCTCAGGAATTAGAATTCACAATAATATGGGGAAGAAATGTGTGTGTGTGTGTGTGTATGAGAGAGAGAGAGAGATCATGTAAGTCAAAAGCAATACCATTTAATATGTGTGTGTGGGTGTACTCTTGTGCTCGTCCCAGCTGGTAGTGGGATCTAAAAGAAATGAATTAAGACTACCTGAACAGTGGCTTTCAATCCAAATGCCTTGGCTGCTACAAGGATGTTAGGGTTCCCTGCCCGCTTCAGTGTTGGTTCCATAATCAATTCCTTCTCCTCAGTGCTATAAACTTTCATCCCTGGCATGGAATGGCTTTAATTAAAGTGCATGATAGAAACTTAAATATATTATGTATCAAGGAGTTAAAGGGTGAAAAGATGAAAGTCATTATGTATGCAGGACTGGGTGAAAACGATATTCTGAGTTTCTTTTTTATCGTCTTCAAACTGCTGTGCTACTAAAGCATTTCTCTTGAGACATTTAGTGGTAAGGTATCAGAATCAACAAGTCCCTAACTAGAAAGAATCATATCAGCAAATCAATCAGTGGTAACATATTTCATATTGTGACTCAAACAGGTTACACTATTTCATGTACTCGGTCTTTCTTTAACAAAAGAAAACATACCTAAAGAGAACCCGTTCTTCGATGATTCTGTGAGTGCAGTGTCAACAATCTGTTTGAGACGTATTAGCTTAGACCCTCGCATGACAGCATTGCAATTTATCAGTACCTTTGGTTTACAATCACTTATTCTTTGGGCAACAGATTCAGCAGAGAATCCAGCAAAAACAACCTGGAAAAAATCAAACTTGCAGTACTTCGATAAATGCTTGTTCAAAGACATCACAGATTGTAAGCACCAGAAGTCTAGTAACAAAGGACATAGGTCTTTTTATCATACCGAGTGGACTGCACCGATTCGAGATACTAAAATAGTTAAGATAATAAAATGCCAGAACTAAATGCATAACATAAAGATAAAAAGCTAAATTTTCATGAAAATAGAATCTTAGCTTACACAGGCAAAGAACATGCAAAGAGAAGACAAATGAAACAATCAGGAACTTACCAAATGCCTTCTATAACTTTACCCAAAAAAGTCATTGACAACTGCCTTGCCATTCCTTGACTCAAGTCATAGACGTTCAAGCATACCTTGTGACCTTCCTGAAACCAATAAGCAACTATAATTAAATGCTGAACATGTACAAATTAGTGACAACAATTTGTTAACAAAAACATACAGGGAAATTCATACAATTAGATATCCAACACAGTTCCCCTTGACATAATTAGCTATATACCACTGATATAAAAAAATACTAGTAAACTATTAGTTATTTTTTTAAAAAAACATATATACTGGAATTAGCTACCAACATGCTCATTATCACAGGAAAGAATTGAATACCATGTAATCAGTAGACATGAAATGATCGTTAACTTTACACAATTTACAAAAATTAAAAAAACAAACAAAAATACACATGAACAACCAAAAACAACCAAATTACCTAAAGTTTTAAATCTTTTTCTCAGATTAGGTCCTGTATACAACAAGAAGAAAGGTATAAGCAACAAGTTTAGACACTAAATTAATAAAAAAAATAAGGGTTTCGAATTAGAAAAAACCCCAATTTACAAAATTAGGGTTTTGAATTCTAAAATCCTCAACTTTTAAAACTGGTGTTCGCAGAGAAGACCAGCTCGATTCAAGTAGATACAACACTTACCGAAGTAGATAGGTTAACTGAAAGAGGCTTAACGGAGAGATTGAGAGCGGAGAGAGGTTCAGAGAGAGAGAAAGGTTCCAGTTCGAGAGAGAGAGAGAGAGAGAGAGAGAGAGAGAGAGAGAGAGAGAGAGAGAGAGAGAGAGAGAGAGAGAGAGATTGTGATGGTGAGATGATGGCCGGAGTTCAGAGAGATTATGAGGGGAGAGAGGTTCGATCGAGAGAGAGAGAGAGAGTTTCAAGAGAGAGAGAGGTTTGATTTTGTTGTGTCTGAAGATTGATTTGGGGGGAACCAAAATTTGGTTAAGGGGGGAGAATTTTGGGATTGGGGGGAATGTAGAACTAAAAACTGAATGAAAATTTCACTAACGGGGGAAAGAAAAGGTGGGCGCAAATTTTTATTTTTTTGGTGAATTTTAGACATCGGTTTAATTATAACCGATGTCTACAAAGAACAAAGACATCACAAAAACACGGGGTGATGTCAATATTTTTTTTAACATCAGTGGCAAAGTTAACCGATGTCTAATGTGTGATGTCTATTGATATTATTCTTGTAGTGTTAAAACAAGCTCCGAGAGCTTGGTATAGCCGAATTAATGGTTATCTCTTCAAGAATGGCTTCCCAGAGGTGTCCTTTTGAACACTCTTTTATGTCAAAGAAGAAGCTAATAATAATGTTCTTATTATTAGCTTATATGTTGATGATTTGATTATTGCAGGAAGTAATGCTAAAGATATTGATAATTTTAAAGGAAACTTGAAACGAGAATTTGAGATGACTGATTTGGGGTAGCTACATTTTTTCCTTGGCATGGAGATTAAATAAAGCAATAGTGGATTTTTTATCTCTCAGCAAAATTATGCTAAAGAATTGTTGAAAAAATTCAAATTGGAAAATGAAAATTTTGTAAGTATGCCAGTTGCAGTTGGTTTGAAATTGAGCAAGAATGATGATTCTGAGCTTATTGATCCTACATTATTTAGGAGCCTTGTAGGAAAATTAATGTATCTTACTGCTACAAGACCCGACATTGCTTATGGGGTCAGTTTACTTAGCAGGTTTATGGAATATCCCAGGAGATCTCACCGGGAAGCTAAAAAAAGAATTTTAAGATATATTCTAGGAACACCCTCAGAAGGAATTTTTTATCAAAAGATAAGCTGGATCTGGTGCTATATCATAGATGTCAAAGAAACAAGTCATAGTGGTTCTTTCAATAGCGGAAGCAGAGTATATATCATTGGCTCTTGCTGGTTGTCAAGCTCTTTCGATTAAATGGGTGTCAGAAGAAGTCAAGCAAAGTTTCAAAGATTGTCCAGAAATTTATTGTGACAACAGTTCTGCAATTGCCCTTAGTAAATATCATGTTTTTCATGGCAAAAGCAAACATATTTGAATTAAATATCATTTCATCCGTGATTTGGTCAAGAATGGAGAAATTGAAGTTAATTATTGCAGAAGTGAAGAGCAAACATCGGATATTTCTACAAAGCCATTAAAGTTAGAAGCATTAACAGGCTTGAAGACAAAACTTGGTGTTACAAGAATCTAGCTTAAGGGAGGGAGGCTATTGGAATATACTTTATCCTTCTAGAAAGCTTATTCAATTATATACATGAATATGGAGCAACTGATACATGATGCATGATGAATCTGATACATGAATCTAAGTTTACAAATTCCAAGATATTAATTAATTGTTCAATGTACTAGTCCAATGAATTTGTTATATTGTAATCCTATAAATTGTATTAACCTATTACTCAATGGAGTATCAGAAATTTCAGAGAACAAGTTTCTTCACTTGCTTTTTATTATTTCCAACAATTATAACAAGAAATTACGACCTCCTTTCACTTTTAAATTAATTTTTTTCTCTATATAGGGATAAGGATGACATGAGTTATAAGTTATTGTCCGGTAATGTCTAGAAAATATTTATACAGAATTGTATGATGTATAATATATTCCTTTACCCGAATATCAGTGGAGGATGGCCATGATCCTAGCAGAGATGATAGATCAGAAGGGTTATCTACCCTAGGACAGTCCTTCAAAAAACACCAAAAACTTTTTATAGATGACATGAACCAAAAAGAATAATAATAAATGAAACAAAAGAGAGGAAGATTCAAACATGCAACAAATGGTACACAGGGACACCATTTGTGGCACCAGCAGCCATTTGCCTCTGAACTCGGAGCTGCTCTAACTGAGCAATCCCAAAACCTTTTTTCTTACATGAGGTTCTTTTTTCTTACCCCGTCTTTCCTCACTCTTTTAGATTTTAACAGACGCCACTATATCTCTCCACTTAGCATGTTTATACATTTTGTTAACTATTAGTACAACCATAACTGCATATAATATATATATATATATATATATATGTTTGTATAAAACTGGAGAGAAATCAAAGTAATCCGAATGCTTAGCTTTTATTATGCAAACACAACAAAATATAAATACATTCAGGAAAGGAAGGGGTCCTAAAAAATTGGAATTAAACAACTGAAACTTCTAGAAACAATCAAACACTAACTCTATTCTTTACTACTCCTACAAACTCGCCAGGCAGGTGCCGACCACGTCCATCTTGGACCCAGACTTGCAGAGCAGCAAACAACAACTAACAAACCGTGCACACCAGTTAAACATATAGAGACCTTGAGTTTTAGATTAATAAACAACAAACTCCCCTCTAATCTGAAACTCGTTCAAGCACACTTCAGAACTCCAAGTAGTGTCCTCATAACTTCGAACTTAACGGCAGTGAGGGCCTTGGTGAGAGAATCTGCACGTTGTTCTTCGGAGCACACATGCTTCACACGGACACATTCTCGTATAAAATGGTAACATATCTCTATGTGCTTACTTCCGCCATGAAATACAGGATTTTTGGCTAAATCGATAGCTGACTTATTGTCGATAAATAGAGTCACATGAACAATGACATAGTCAGTGATTTGCGTTAGTAATTTCCTCAACCACACAGCTTGACAGGCTGCCGCCGTTGCTGCCATGAATTTTGCCTCGCACGAGAAGAGAGAAACAGACCTTTGTTTCTGTGAAGTCCAAGTAATTAAGCTCTCATTTAGGTAGAAGACCATACCACCGGTGCTCTTCCTATCATCTACATAGCCAGCAAGATCACTGTCTGAGTACCCAATCAGTACCTCATTTTCTTTGTTCTGAGTATACACCAATCCAAAATCAATCGTACCTTTTACATAGCGAAGTATTCGCTTAGCTGCTTCCAGGTTTACCATTCTGGGCTTGTCTATAAATCTGTTGATAGTTCCTACAGAATATGCTATGTCCGGCCTGGTATATACTAGATATCTCAGGCCTCCAACCATACTCTTAAATTTTGTAGAATCTACGAGCACCCCTCCGGCGTCTCTTCCAATTACTTCATTAGGATGCATTGGAACTTTAGTCAAATCACAATCCAACATACCAGCTTTATTCAGAACCTTTTTCGCGTACCCTGACTATTTTAAACTAATGTATTCAACTCCTTGATCAACTTTAATGCCAAGGTATTATGTCAATTTTCCCAGATCGCTCATATCAAATTTCCTTGCCATCTGTTCCTTGAAATTCTTAATTGCTGCAATATTAGATCCGGTGACCAGCAAGTCATCGACATAAACACCAATGATTAATATATCCTTTCCAAAATTTTTTGTATACACAGCTTGCTAGTAGGCACACCTAGCAAAACCGAGTTCTTCCAAACATTCATTTAGCTTTGAGTACCACGCTCTCGGTGCTTCTCGAAGCCCGTACAATGCTTTCAATAATTTGTAGACTAGGTGTTCCTTCCTTTTTTTGACAAATCCTTCAGGTGGCCCAACAAATACCTCCTCCTTAATTTCCCCATTTAAAAATGTTTTTTTAACGTTGAGGTGATGTACCTCCCAGTTGCTCTTTTGCTGCAAGTGCGAGAAGTAACCGAATGGTTTCAATCCGAGTGACTGGCGTAAATACTTCATCAAAGTCTACACCCTGCTTATGTACATATCCTTTAGCGACAATTCTTGCTTTATGCTTTAAAATATCCCCATCCGCATTACGTTTGATTTGGTAAATCCATTTTAAATCAATGGATTTTCGACCTTGTGGTAGCTCCGTCCATTCCCAAGTAGCATTTTTCTCAACTGCATCCATCTCAATTTGCATCGCCTTTTTTCACTCGCTCATCTTTACCTCTTGAGCATAGTTTTTTGGTTCATCTATTCCCATGAGATACAACTCATTATCCTCTAGCTCAACCTGTTCAGTCTCTGCATAGATCTCAGAAAGAGATCTGAAGTTCTGGACCTCGTCCTCATATTCCGAGCTTGGAGTGTCATCTATTAGTTCACTGTTTTGGCTGTCACCCACATTCTGTACACTTGTGGTTACAGTTAATGGCTCGCTTTGCACTATCACCATGACTTCTTTTCTTCAAAAACAACATCACGACTGACACAAATCCTTTTTATTTCAGGATCATACAGTCTATATGCTTTGGTGCCTACTTCTTTGCCAAGATGAATTACGAATTTACTTCTACTGTCCAGCTTCTTTAAGTTGACTGAAGGAAATCTCATATGAGCCACACACCCAAATACTCGTAGGTGTTCTACGTGTGGTTTTTTCCCAGACCATGCTTTATACGGTGTAATTCCTGTCACTACACGAGTCGGAACTCTGTTCAGCAAATAGGTGGCATGTTGAACTGCTTCCCCCCAAAAATAATTTGGCATTTTTATTTCATTCAAGAGACTCCGAGCCATGTCGATCAAAGTCCTATTACGTCTTTCAACCACTCAATTTTGTTTGGGTGAGTATGGAGCAGAAAAATATCGCCCAATGCCGGATTCTTCACAGTATCGAGTGAATTCATTAGACGTGAACTCACCACTATTGTCACTTCTAAATGTCATGATCTTCTTTTATGGGCTATTTTCAACTAGAACACGAAAATTCTTAAAAGCATCAAATGTTTCACTCTTATCTTTCAACAAGTATGTCCACATAACGTGACTGTAATCATCAATTAAAACAAATATATACTTGTTACCTCGAGGAGTGCTTGGTGTTATTGGTCCGCAGAGGTCTCCGTGCACTAATTCAAGGGATTCAGTACACACTTCTTCAGGTTGGTTTGTTTGGCGCGGAAATGTTTGCCTGGTTTGTTTTGACATCAGGCATCCAGTACACACTTCTTCCGGTTGGTTTATTTTTGGCATTCTATGAACCATATTGGTCGTATATATGAGTTTCATAGCTCTGAAATTAACATGGCCCAGACGAGAGTGCCATAGCTAACTCTCATTCTCTTAACTCGCCATCAAACATTCTAAATCTCCACTATAAAAGATTATTTTGTACAATCTATTCATACAATGCTTTACCTTCATTAGTAAATTGCCTTGCATATTATGAACCCAGATATACTCTCCTTTGAGAACAATTTTGTATCCATTTTCTGAAAGTTGTCCAAGACTAATTATGTTGCTTCTAAGGGAGGGAATGTAGTATACCTCATCGAGTGTCCTAGTTTTTCCATTCTTGCACCTCAACTTGATTGAACCCTTGCCTTTTATTTGTACCACCGAGCCATCGCCAAACTTAAACTGGCCTGTTACCTTCTCATTGAGTTTGTCAAACTTTGAAGTTACTCGCTCCATTGTCGAAGTACCAAACATTGGATTCTGTATATTTTTCCTCATCATTTCGACCCAACTGTGGCACCGCTCGTGTCTCATTAATCAGCATATTAATTTTCTCGTCCTTATCTCGCTCCACCATAAGTAAAGCTGGTTCGTCATTTGAGATTTCTATGATATGAACTTCCTCCTTTACTTCTTTGTTACGCCTTGGTTTCTTGCATTCTATGGCATAATGGCCATACCCACTACAATTGAAGCACCGAACTCTGCTTGTGTCTCGTGTACCACGACTATTCTCCCTACCTCGAAATCCCTGTGTTGCTCCCTCGGTTCCGCCTCTATGTGATCGTCTCTGCCATTTTTCTCTTGTAGGTAATAATTTACTCTCATCCTTTTCTTTTTCAAGCCATTGTTCCTTGACAAGAAGTAATTGATTCCCCCCTGCATCATTCTGCCCTTTGAGTCTCTCTTCATGCGTTTTGAGTGAACCCACCGTCTCCTCCACAATCATTATTTCAAGGTTGCCAAATTGTTCAATGGTAGAGGCTATTTGCAGAAATTTTGAGGGAACCGCACGAATCAATTTCTTCGCTACATAGCTCTCCGCAATCTCCTCACCTAGTGCCTGTATGTTAGTAACCAACCTGTTAAGTTTCATATAAAAATCATCAATTAATTCATTGTCCTTCATGGTCATGGATTCGAACTCCGCCTTAAGCGTTTGTACCTTGGCTGGCTTCACTCTTTCAGCCCCCTGGCACATGACCTTGATGGCCTACCATGCTTCCTTAGCCGTTCCCTTGTCCGCAAGAGAAAGGAGCACATCTTCAGGAATGCCCTGGTAAATTACGGCCAAAGCAACCTTGTCTACTTTGTCATCAACCCTTTTAGCTTTCGGATCCTTCGGTGACACAGCCTCCCAAACTACATGGGCCTCCATATAGACCTTCATTTTCATGGCCCAGGCTGTATAATTTGTGCGTGTCAGCATAGGATAGCTTAAGCTGATCGTACTCTCCATGATTTTTCCCGTCTCCGTCGTTGGTACTTTGGGCATGTACTTGGGCATCAACCAAATGTCCTAAGCTCGGATACCAGATTGTTAGTACAAACTTAACTGCATACAATATATTTATATGTGTGTGTGTGTTTGCGTAAAACTGGAGAGAAATCAAAGTATTCTAAATGCTTAGCTTTTATTATACAAACCCAACAAAATATAAATACATTCAGGAAAGGAAGTGGTCCTAAAAAACAGGAATTGAACAACTGAAACTCCTAGAAACAATCAAACACTAACTTTATTCTCTACTACTCCTACAAACTCGCCAAGAAGGTGACGACCACGTCCATCTTGGACCCATACTTGCAAAGCAGCAAACAGCAACTAACAAACCATGCACACCAGTTAAACATATAGAGACCTTGAGTATTAGATTAATAACCAAAATTAACTAACTACAATATTTTTGTGTTCTGGAGAAAATAAGACGAGATTAATTATACAAGAGCAAATGATATATGCAACAATGAGAGATGTGGGGATATATATAGCCAATACCAAATATTATTTGATACACCATATATGTATACTTGGATTATCTTTATTATTTTTTAAGAAATCAAAGAATTCTTTTAACATGTAATTGATGAAAACCACTACATTAGTAAAAGTTATTTCTATATAACCCCTATTGAAATTTCACAAAAGAATATATTTTCGAGTTAATCTAGATTTTGTACTTTACTTTTGTTAATATATGGTTGGTCTATATTTTTTATCGGTCAATTAGAAAACCGTAAAAAGCACCTCTCACAAATCACGAAAGGTATATGTTATGTAGGGTCCGTTTGGGAATGCTGTTGAAAACTGTTGTGCTGTGAAAAAAAGTGTTGGTGGAAAAAGTACTGTCAGAAAATTAGATGTCTGTTTGTTTTTTTTAATTTATTCTATAATATATAAAAATAATGTTCTTGAGAAGTTTTGATGGTGAAACTCATAGCTACTTTTTGCAAAAGTTGAAAACAGTTTTTTCCAAAAGCACGGGGACATACTTTTGTTAACAACAGCTTTTAGAACACAAGCGCAAAAAGCTGCTGTAGTGTTTGCAATAACAATACCAAACAGAACCGTAGTATATTAAGGAGATAATTTAGATATATTATGTGCTAGTATATAAATCTAAACTAAATATGAGTAGTGTACATATTATTATGTAGTGAGTCATTTGGCATCAGTACCTTAATGTGTGATCTTTGATCTGGTCTTTGATCATATACTAGATATTTTAAAAATATTATCTTCACTTATGAAAATATAACTGTCCAAAAAATCGTTCTTTTTTGTTATAAAAATATTCTTTGAACCGTAAGAGTTTTTATTTGTAATATAATATATGATAAAGACTATAAAAAATTTAAAAATCTTAAAAGGCAATCACAAAATTTCACAACATAACTTGACTTTAAAAATTTGATAGCAGTCTGTCATTTTACTATCTTGAAAATGTCCTTATCGGCGTGCCGCGTGATTACATCATTATAACAACCAATACTAACAAATATATATAATAGCAGAAATGGTGCATCTATTTTTAAAAATATTATTAAATTTTGAAAATTTCAATACAAAAAAAAAGATGGGAGGGAAACTTTTTGATTTTCTAATGTGCCTTGAAACTCGAAAAAATTTGCAATACTGATTAAACCATTTTCTCGAATAGTCATAAAAGTATTTTGGAAACTCATAGCGTCCCCATTTTAGATGAAAAAGTTTTATCTATTGCCAGTAGTTTCATGATTTGTTTTAGAGCCATTATTTTGTCACAGGTTTTGGCTCTTCATGGTTTGGTCAGTGGTTGCATTCGTGTTAACATTCCAGCAATTTTCCTCTAAAGCTTCAATCCAATTTATTTTGGTTGATTGTCATATTGATATAGGAGGATTTTTGTTGCATAAGGAGAGTGAAATGAGACACATAATAGTAAGGGCTTTATTACGCTAAGTATTGACATCATCACAATGTTGGATGCATGATAATGCCAAATTGGGATTTGGGATTTTGCACGAGAAATTTTTCTAGATGATAGAAAAATGTGCTAAAATACTGGATGATCATGCAACCTTCAATTATTATTCAATTTTACTTAGGATTTGTTTTTATTTTATTTTATTATTTTCTATACCTACGTAAACAATCTTATAATGTAAATTATGCAAAATCTTTTATTGAAATTAAAACAGTGATAGTTTTTCTCTTATCTTTCCTTTGGATTCAAGAAACTCTTCTGGATTCAAAGTTTAACTTGTGGATTGATGGTTTTAAAGAATTTCTCGTATAGGAGTCTTTGCGCGGTTTAACACTTACCTCTTATATTTTTATGTCACGTCAATTGGAATCAGAGTAAGCTATATCCTATATTTTCATTAATTGATTCATTATAGGAAAACCAATTTACAAAAAAAAGATCATTTGAAACATTTTCTTTGTTAAGAGATCTGCACATCGCTCCTCCGTCCTCATATGTAAAAGTACAATTTCCTCGCGTTCAGTGTTTACTTCGTGCGTGAAATACTTGATTCTCATTAATAGCATTTTGATGTAATATAATAGGAAACCTGATTTAGCTCAATAAACTCACTCTTATGATTTACCTCAATACCCATATTTAGGCCGGCTTTCCTATGTCACTAATATCAGACTCTGCATTCATCCACCTTTTAAACCTGTTAATGACTAATGTGCTCATACCCGCGATTAACAAGTCATCTACGTAAATTTCAATTATTATTGTTTCTTCTCCTTCATGTTTGGTGTAGACGACATGTTCATATAGGCATTTTCCAAATCCCAAGATCTTAAAATAATCGCTCAACCTCGAGTACTAAGAACGAGGGGTTGATCGTTAGCCATAAAGTGATAATAATGAGAGTAGACCTCAAAGAAATAAAAATTGGGTCTACAATAGAAAGGGAAAATGCTCAATAGTCAATGAACTCTATTTTATTTGAAACTACTCATCCTACTTCTGTTAAATCAGTTAACAAGAAGAAAGTACCGAACACTGCTTGGCTTGCTAAACACACTTAAAACTCATTGTGTGTAGGGAAAAGTGAAGAAAGTCATCTGGATCATAGATAGTGGATGTTCTAGGCATATGACAGGTGATAAAGCCCTACTATCACAGTTTGAGGAGAAAGCTGGCCCTTTAGTGACCTTTGGCGACAACAGCAAAGGATTCACAATGGGATATGGAAAAATTGTTTCTGAAATGTTGTCATTGATAATGTAGCACTGGTAGCTAGTCTTGAAGTGAATCTTCTCAGTGTTAGCCAATTTGCAGACAAAGGCTTTGAAGTTTTATTCAATAAAGAAGAATGCACTTTTATCAGCAAGAAATCTGGTGAAGTTGCTCTGAAAGGAGCAAGGAAAGGCAGCTTATTTATTGCAGACTTAGACTCAACAAACAAGGATGAATTTTTTTGCTTCTACACCAAGGCATCAGAAGAGTAAAGCAAGCTATGGCATAAGAATCTGTCTCACTTGAATTTGAAGGAAATTTACACCTTGATCAAAAAAGAGTTAGTAATAGACCTGCCTAAACTAGATTGGCTCAAGTTGAAGTCTGTGAAGCTTGTCAGAAAGGGAAAATGAAAAGATCAAGTCACAAGTCAAAAAATGTGAACTATAAAAGTGCACCATTGCAGCTTATTCATATGGACTTGTTTGGGCCGGTAAATGTCCTATCAATTTCAAGGAACAAATATGCACATGTGATGGTGGATGATTTCTCAAGATACACTTGGGTAGAGTTCATGCACTTTAAGGATGAAACTCCACACATCATAATTGAACACATCAAGAAGATAGAAAAATAGGCTGAAGATCATAATTGTGTAAAAAGATTGAGAAGTGATAATAGAACAGAATTTAGAAATACAACATTGAGTGAATTCTGCAAAAGTAAAGGCATTATTCAAGAATTCTCAGCTCCTAGAACACCTCAACAAAATGGAGTAGTTGAAAGAAAGAACAGAACCTTAGCTGAAGCTGCTAGAACAATGCTACAAGATGCCAAGTTACCAATAAGTTTCTGGGAAGAGGCTATTAACACTGCATGTTACACTCAGAACAGATATATTATTAACAAGGCACATGGAGAATCACCTTACTCAATCATGTCTAAAAGAAAGCCTACTGTAAAACATCTTCATGTGTTTGGAAGCAAATGTTATAATTTGAAAGACAACTCTGAATGTGGGAAAATTTGACTCAAAAGTCTTTGAAGCAATTTTTCTGGGATATTCATTGGAAAGAACAGCCTTCAAAGTTTATGTGATTGACCAAAAGAAGATTATGGAAAGCACATATGTGAGTTTTGATGATGACAATTGTCCAGGCTTGGAATGCCTTGATGATAATGAAGCTGAAGCCCTTGTAATTGAAAACCTCAAATTTGATAGTGATTCTTATGGGGAAGATGAAGTTGATGCACAATAGAAGACAAATGAAGAGTCTACTGAATAAGAAAACCATGGAAATAGAAGCTCATCTCAAACACCTGAATTTGATAGCACAAACTCAGGGGAAGAAAGAGAAGAAGGATCTAGCAGTCATACCAATAATGAAGGGAAACAAGAGCAACAATGGTGTTGTTGGGCTGAGTTACCCAATGTTAGACATGAGTAATTATACTACTTGGTCATTGAAGATGAAGGTCTTTACGCAAGCTCATGAGTTATGGGAAGCCGTGGAAACTAAAGACCCAAATGCTACTCTTCAAGAAAGAAAGAACAAAATTGCACTTGCCATGATTTAGCAAGGGATTCCATAGCATATGTTGCTGACTCTTGCTGAGAAGAATACGGCCAAAAAAGCATGGGACGTTATAAAAACCTTATGTCAGGGGGCTGACAAAATCAAGAAAGCAAAAGTTCAAACCTTGAAGACAGAGTTCGAATCCTTAGTCATGAAAGACAATGAGGTATTGGACGACTTTAGTATAAAGTTGAATGGGCTCGTTACAAACATTCGAGCCCTTGAAGAGTCTATAGAAGAAGCCTATTTAGTGAAGAAATTGCTTCGTGTGGTGCCTGCTAAGTTCTATCAAGTTACATTAATATTGGAACAATTTGGAGATCTTGAAACTATGACAGTAGAGGAAGTTGTAGGTTCATTGAAGGCACATGAAGAACGAGTACAAGGGCAAGAGGAAAAATAGAGCGGAAAATTATTACTCACAGAAGAGGAGCATAAAAAGTGTGAACTAAGTGAAGGAAAGTTGTTGTATATGATAGAAGAATGGATGAAGCAAAATATAAAGATAGTTGAAGGCTCATCAAATTATAAGGGACGAGGGCGTGAAAAAAGCGGGATCATGTGGTACAACTACAATACTTTTGGATATATTGCAGCAGATTATCGAAAGTCTCGAAGGTTCAGGGACCAAAACCATGAAGCGAATATTGCACAAGTTGAGGATGAAGAGCCAGCTTTATTACTGGCTAAACTTGAAACAGAAGATGTCAAAAAAATGATGCTGAATGAATGAACCTTAGTGCCAAAGTTGATGAATGTCAGAGAAGAAAAGCAAGGAGAGTCTAATTTGTGGTATTTGAATAATAGAGCAAGTAATCACATGAACGGTCCAAATCCAAAATTAGTAGAGTTGGATAAAGGCATGATTGGTCAAGTAAGATTCGGAGATGTTTTAAAATTAAAAATTGAGGGTAAAGCATTGATTATGTTCAAGTGGAGAAATGGAGAGGAGCGTACGTTGCATGAGGTTTACTATATTCCATCATTATGCAGCACTAGAATAAGTATTGGCCAATTGTCACAGAACGGAAATAGAGTGTTCTAAA